>NC_048447.1:10408390-10708390 GCF_004353265.1 Vitis riparia | reverse complement strand
TATTGTGGTCCAGAGAACTCTAATCTGTTAATGCTAAATGTAGACTCTGATGTTTATCATCTCGAAAACGTCTCTTTTTTGGGGGTCTCTGCTACAGTTGTAGGCTTTCCAAATTATTTTGTGCAGTTTTTGGGTTTTTGGAGAAATACATTTTGTTAAACCCCTAAGACATAATCCATCTCAACATCCTAATATTAATGAAGATTTTGCTACTGAGATGATGCCTCTTTATTCCTTCTTATTTTTAGTCATATAGCATGGCTGGTCTTATGCTATCTTAAGTTCTCCCTCTTTGATTTGATATGTATAATGGGATTAAATAACCAAAAACACTTTTCTGCTGTAAGCCCCTGGGCAACATTTTCCTCAGATACTCCTTGTATCAATGATAATGACAATGACAATTCATGGTGCCTTCTGTTAATCAGTCTTGACTATCACCTTTATCAGGGGATTTTGTTTTCCTTGCACTTCTTTTTGTTAAACTTGTAAAGACTCAAGGACATGGAAAATTAAGTACTTATGTCTCTTGGATTATATTTGATTATACTTAAACTGATCATAGCAACCACTGTCTGATGGTAGATGACTGAGGCTGCCAAGCATGAATGTGCAAGTTTGAGTCCTGAGAGTGGTCAGTTGTGCAAAAGTGCTAGATTGTAGGGGCATATCCAACTCACTTTCCCAAGACCCAGCTTTGGCAGGCCCAACACTGGGTAATGACCTTTCTTAGTTTAAAGGAAGCTGAAAAAAAAAATGGTGGAATTACTGGAGCACATGTTGACTAATAGAAGTACAACATGAAAATTCAATGCCATGAAAATACATTATAATTCCTAGTTTTGAGTTTGTGTTAAGAAAATTGAATTTCAACATTATTTTCTTCTTGGGTTTTATTCTTTTCTACATTGAGCACTAAAGCATAATTTGGTTTTTTGAACTTGAAGGATATATTGATTTGACTTATATTTTGGTAATTTTCTTTGATTTTAATTTATGAACTTCCATTTATATCTTGTGTCATGCTTAATTTGGCCAGTGATTTGGTTCCTAACAATTTGAAGATGTGGGATGTTATCACAGCAAGTCATTTTTAGAGTTGATACCCTAACATAGTATATCATTGTCATCCTCATCATTTTTGTTAATAATATTGTTGTTGTTGTTGTTGTTGTTGTTTTTGCAGACGGTCATCTGGTACATAATTCCAGCAGTGAAAGACCCTATAACTGATCATGCTAATCATATTCTTTCATTGATTGTTCTCATTCAATATATTCCTCGATTGTTTCTCATTTTTCCTCTGTACCGGCGGATTGTTAAAATTACTGGGGTTGTGGCAAGAACTGCTTGGCTAGGGGCAGCATACAATCTTCTTCTCTATATGTTAGCAAGTCATGTAAGGGACCATGCTCCATTTTCACCTACTATCTGTTATATTGTTTAGTCACTCACTTTGTGGAAGGAGGGAACCTAATGGCAACAGCATGACCTAGTCCTTGTAAAATTCTAGTCAAGTGCTAATCTGTTATTTTTGTAAATTGTCAGTGCAGGTTTTAGGAGCTTCATGGTATTTGTTATCCATTGAGCGGCAGCACTCATGCTGGAGCAAAGAATGTCAGAAGGAGGCAAATTCCATGCATTTCCCAACTTGTCATTCTTCATTTCTTGATTGTAGCACTTTGGAGCAGCCTGACCGCCGAGTTTGGCTGAACTTCAGTCATGTGCTCACCAATTGTCGTCCTGAAAATAGTATTGGGTTTGAGTATGGCATGTATTCTGATGCTTTTATTAATGAAGTTGCTTCCTCAACTTTCCTTGAGAAATACTTTTACTGCTTTTGGTGGGGTTTGAAGGGTCTAAGGTATGGCTTATTTGAGTTCATATGTTTTATTCTAATTGAATCCATACAGTTATTTTTTGTACCTTTTTGTCCATCTTGCATCTTAAAGGAACTCAGAAGGGAAAAGAATTCTCATGCTGCATTTAAAAAAGTGAATTTAGGTTTAACTTAAATAAATCACAAAAGAAGTATTGATTTATGAATTACATGCTTGACCCACAAGAGTCAGGCTAGAAACACTTGCGGCAGTTACATTATATCTGTAACTCTCACAAATCATTCTTAAATCCTACACACAAACTATTGAAGGGTTGTGAACTATCATGAGTCATGCAGCTAGCAACCATCACACATTTTGATCTCTTAATGCAACATTAAGTAGTATTTTTATTTTTTTTTGATAGGTAACATTAAGTGGTATTTTCAACTTTTATAAAAATTCTAAGAACTATAAAAAGTTCAAGCGTCAATCAATACAATCAAAATTATAGTATGCTTTAGTATTTCTCAAATTATTTCCAAAATCCTTGTTAAATTCTGTGTTGTGACTGATAGATAAAAATTTTTAGTTACATCCTCTCCTGGTAATCCCTTTGTTATTTCTTTCCTTGAACAATAAGGTCCTGAATCTCAACTATGTCACTATGTCCTGTGAACATGAAATCATACTAAATGAATGGTGCACTTTCTTTGTTTAATTTTCTTATAGAGATTACAAACTCATTCTTACATTTATGACAATAAAAAAATTATTTTTTGTGTGATCTGGCATATATTTTGGGCGATTTCTATTCCTAAAACATGAGCTATCAACTCCCGTTTCTATTCTCCCTCCCACTCCCTCTTCCAACCCTGTTTTTGTGTTTCTCAAAGTCAACATTTTATCTTACTCAATCCTGGAGTTTTTGTGGCTTAAATTTGTTATTTTGCACTCTTATAAAAACTATCAATCAATAATTTTTCTAAGTAAATATTTGATTGGAAATATTGGTTATTTTCCTTTTGGATCCATTACTAAATTGCATATAATATTTTTCAATGGAACATTGTTGAGATACCCTTTTCTTCTTATGCTTATATGATCTCCAATCTTTTTGTGACATGCAGCTCATATGGACAGAGTGTGGTGACAAGTACTTTCACTAGTGAAACATTATTTTGCATTGTTATTTGCATTGGGGGTCTAGTTCTATTCTCACATCTCATAGGCAACATGCAGGTACTACTTGCGCTTTATATATCTATATATATGTGTGTGTGTAATATGTATGGATATGTAAGTTTTTTATTTTTTCTATTTCCAACATATTTCAATGTACTCAAAATGATAAAAATTGATTTCAAAGGAAGAGGGAATTTGAAATTCCTTACCTCTGTAGTAAAATACTTAGATTTTTGTGGTGCTTTTATGCCTATTTTTTTTATTGTGGTATCAACTTGATTGATGCTTGATTATTATGTGCTCCACAGAGAGTTCCCTGTTTGTATGTGTACACATGCATGACAATTTTATATAATAGTTACCCATGATTGGAACACCTCTAGTACTTCAATTTAACATTCATTGAGTTTCATAAATTGTGAAAAAATGTTTGTGATATTGTCTAGAAAAATGTTGATTCATGACATGAAAAGAATTAGCCTTTATTTAAATGAAAAACAAGCCTTGTATATTCTAGAGATTTTAAGATGATCAAACACACCCTGGGAGGATATATTGATTAATTTTAAGACAACTCCTATAAAGATGAGAAGAAAAAAAAAAAAAAGATACTCCTTTTCTCTGACACAAGAAGACAATGGATATTACCATGATCAAACTAGCAAGAAGGATTTTAGTTCCAGAACATGCATTGTGAAAGTAACCTAATATGTGGTTGTCACCTGCCTTTATATTCATGTACTATCATGCCAGACCTAGAAACATTTTTTTCTGTTTCTCTCAAGGATATTACTGTTAAATTGTCTTGTTCCAGAGTTGTCGAGAGTAGAGCTTTTTGCTCCATGTCAACTTTTGAGGCCACCTATAAAGGAGCAAGAAAGTTTTTTATTATTGTTTATATCATGTTATGTACTTATGTTAGCTTCAGAATGACCTTAATGAAAGACTGTATTTTACTTCACAACATTCCACTTACCAGAATCAAATCAATTAGCTTAATCTGCAGTAAAATTTTAATATTAATGTAAATTGCTTAAAATGAACCTTCTGAGCTTTGTAAGCTTGCATTCTGCTAGCTGGAAATTGGTATATTTCAAAATAAATTCTTGTTCGATGTTCCATGATTTGTGTATTACATATGGGTGCAACTCTAGAATTTGAGCATGGTTTACTGAGATTGAGAAACAATTTTCCAGTCTGTGACTCTGATAGTGATTTTTATATCATTATTATTACTACTACTACTACTTCTCTTATTATTTATAATAATATCTATTTTTATTTGTGTGTATTATTTTGACAAAATTTTGTTTGAAGACCTATCTACAAAACATGGGAATTAGACTTGAAGAATGGAGAATAAGAAGAAGAGATACAGAGGAGTGGATGAGGCATCGTCAACTGCCTCTAGATTTGCAAGAGCGTGTTCGCCGTTTTGTTCAATATAAATGGATTGCCACAAGAGGAGTAGATGAAGAAGCCATTTTGCGTGCCTTACCTTTGGACATCCGTCGTGAAATTCAAAGGCATCTTTGTTTGGCCCTTGTCCGCCGTGTAAGCCTTTTTTATGGGATTCCATTCTGTGATCAACATCTTTCTATGACTTGCATGAATTAGACCAAGGAAACATGGTAATTAGGCATGCCCTTTATTTAGTTCAACTAAAAGATTGTCTAGATTTCAAAAAAATATAAGCAAACTTTCCAAGTATTAGACCATAAAGGATGAAAAACTTTCTATGGGTTATTTCTAGTAGCGAGTCTCACAGAAGCATCTAATAAACAATCTCAAGGAAAAAGGAGTTCTCCTCAACAACATATTTGTATGCAATTTTGTATCGTACCATGTGAAGAGTTTAACCAACTGTCCAGGAATTTTTTCTTTTTCTTTTTTTTTTTTCCAGATGGGGGGTGGCGGAATAATTCCCTTGTCCAAATTACAACTCAGACAAAGGAATTACACCTCAAATGTAGGATATGTGCTAAACATGCCTAATATTGTCTACTTAGTAATGGAGATGGCTACCCAATGGAAGAGAGAACATTTTGATGATTATGCCATATCTTGTAGCAGCCATAACCAACACTTCTAATATGAGAGAAATTATAGTTTTGACCCATACTCATCTTCACTATCAGAAAACTCTTATCAATCATTTACACTATTTATGTTGTTCCAAGATGAGAGATATTTTAAAAGGTTAGTTATGGATCCTATCAAAGAAATTTATATCAAATTTAAATTTTGAATTTTAGGGGTATTCAGGTTATATTATTCTTGATTGTAAAAATAGGGTGCATCAAGTGTCGTTTGTAATGCTATATACCAGTCATGTATCTATAAATCAATGTTGATGAGTGACCTCTTAATTGTCTGATTCTGAAGATAATTAGTTTGATACATTACCCTTCCCTCGATTTAGCTATTGGATATTTCTATCATAGGCCAGTACTTGATATATAAAACAGTTGAAATGGTCTAAGAATATTGCCTAATCTAAATCCGCTTGATTGACAAATTGTTACATTTTCCAGGTTCCTTTCTTCTCACAAATGGATGATCAGCTCTTAGATGCCATATGTGAACGTCTTGTGTCATCCTTAAGCACTCAAGATGCATATATTGTTCGGGAAGGTGATCCAGTGAATGAGATGTTTTTCATCATTAGGGGCCAACTAGAGAGCTCAACGACTAATGGGGGTCGGTCAGGTTTCTTCAACTCCATCACTCTCAGGCCTGGTGACTTCTGTGGGGAAGAGTTGTTGACTTGGGCCTTAATGCCCACTTCAAGCCTAAACCTACCATCCTCAACTCGAACCGTCAGGTCCACTACCAAAGTCGAAGCATTTGCACTTCGAGCTGAAGACCTCAAGTTTGTGGCAAACCAGTTTAAACGCCTCCATAGCAAGAAACTTCAGCATGCTTTCAGGTACTATTCCCATCAGTGGAGGACCTGGGGAGCTTGCTTTATACAAGTTGCATGGAGAAGGCTTAAAAGAAGAAAGCTGGCAAAGGAGTTGGCCAGACAAGAGAGCCTGTACTACATGCAAATTTCAGACCAAGAAGGTTACTTGAGTGAAATGACAGATGCAGATTACCAAACTAGCAGTGCTGAGACCTCATCAATGGAAAATTCACATGGGGGCCAGCAAATTGGAGCCACAGTTTTAGCTTCAAGGTTTGCTGCAAACGCTAGAAAAGGAATTCAACAGAAGGCCAAGTTCAAAGTGGTAACATCTCCTGCCACTAGCTTGAAGATGCCCAAACTGTTTAAGCCGGAGGAGCCTGATTTCTCCTCAGACCATGAAAATAGTTGAGTTGTACTTGTACAAGACCCAATTAGATGCTTAATGGAAAGATAATCCAATGTTTGATCAGCTAGATTTCTTGTAAAAATTTATGTAAACTCTAATATATGCTAACTATGAATTTTTTTTTCCCCTTTGGTCATATAGATACACAAATTTTTTTTTTTTGAACTTTATATATGTACCATAATCTCTTACAAACTTAATTTGAACTGCATTCATTGAATAGGCATCAGTGATCTATCCTATAAACTAGTGGTATTCTTCCCTCTCGATCTATGAATTACCCGAAAGTAGTGTTGATTGTTGAATCTTTCATTAGAAAATTCGACTCAAATGCAAGTGCAGCTACAGATGGACAATTCATGATACAAATTCATCATAGTTTGTTGGGTCTCAAGTGCATTAACCACGGACTCATGCAGACAGATACCTGAACAAGTGGCGGAACATGTGATCTGACAGAACAGAACTCAAGCTGGATAAACTTTGAGAGGATACAGAAAAATCACAGTTTTCTCGCCGTCGACAACTAGAACTAGACAATCCTCGTGTAACCATCGACAAGCATGCGCTGCCTTGCTCATCCCCACCCAAAAGCCACTTTTTGTGATGCCAGTATGAAAAAGTGAGAATTAACTAAAAGTCTAAAACTAGTTAGAGTTGTACAATATTCTCATGTTTTTTTCTTTCCTATTGTATACACTCTTATTTAGGTCTTTCTTGCTTTTACTTGTATCCAACCATTTAGATTTATACAGATCAACTGCACATATTAAAAGATGATACCAAAAGGGTATGAAGAGTTTCCATGGAATGACAGAGAAAATGTCTCAACCATCTTGATTTTATTAGGAAACTTTAAACATTGTATTGCAGTTTTCTAGAAATTGTTTTTCCTTTATTTGGTTAGTAACTTCAATGCCGTGTGCTTGTCGTATGGTCTGTCACGCCCCAAGACTCACTCCAAGGGCGTGACGGTCATTTCACACCTCAAACCCGAAGGCTTAAAGTATAATCTGACCCAAACAATCATATTGTAACTGGATGTTACCAATTACCAAATACCTGTTCAGAGTAGTAGAACAAAATCTAAAATCCTCAAATTTAATTTCCAAATAACTTCCAAATATCAAATGATCCAAATGAACATAACTAACAGTTAAAACAAAATCCAACATAAAATCCTAAGTCAAATTCTAATGATGACTATTCCTCAGCCTAGCCATCACTCCTCACCCGAACTAAGAGTACCTGAAAAATTTTCAACAATTGGGAATGAGCTCACAGCCCAATAAGAAATATTAATGCAATTCATGGATCAAATATTTTCATTTCAAATAGGAGATATCATTTTTTTTTTTTCATCAAATATTAGAGTTTCAACAATACTAATATATTCAAATTCAACCAACCATTTCATATCAAATTCAAACACTTTCACATAAGATTCAATCAAATCCATTCAATTTTCATTACTCTGGTTATCAAATATCAAATGCCCAGTTAGGCGGGACTTTTCAAATGGGTGGCTAGCCTCAAATTGTTCCTGGTGGACGGAACCAAACACTACTAGTACTAGTAACCTCTAACCAAACCCCTAGAGGCTGGGGTCCAAATCAATTACATTCCCACCATGAAATGTAAAGGTCAACTATTATATCTCGTTGACAGGGCCGAATAGTCAACTATTATATCCCGTTGACAAGGGCCAAATAAACCAGAGTGATGTTTTTGTTCAAGTATTCAAATTTACACAACATAATATCTCCATATTTTGTGTCATAAATAAAACAAAATATTCCAACATAATATTTAGTGCAAAACAGTTTGATCCATGCATGGTAACCAAATATCATTTTCTTTCCACAATTCAAAATAACATATAAGATAATTTAATTTTATAAATATTGCATTAACTTCCCTTACCTCAAAAGAATTCCTCAAAAACTTTGGAGAGAAAAATCTTGAAAATCTATTCTTCACCTAACAAAATATAAGAGGAATAATTATTACTATTTATCTAAAATTATAGGTTTGACAATCCTAAAATTTTAGCTATTCCAATTATTATTATTTTTTTTATATATTTATGAAAGGTAATTTAATCTATTCATATTTTAAAAATTAATAAATTTCTAATTCATATAAAATTGAATTTATTTATTTATTTTAAAATTTATTTCTTGGGACACAACTTAATTAAACTATAATTTATTTCAATAATTAATTTCTATGTTATTTATTAACTTATGCTCATAATTATAATATCAAAAAAAAAACTTTACTTCCTTTTTATTTAAAACTTCTATTTTCTAATTTTCATTTTTATTTTTTAAACATAAACTTTATTCCCAACAATACTCCATTATTGCCAACAACCAATAGACACACACACACACACATATATATATATATATATATATTAACTAACAACACTCTTCATCCATCCGTACACACACTCACACCCCATATATATATTATATTTTTTTTTTTCATTCTCCAATTCTTCCACCAGTGTACACGCGTACTCCATTTTTATTTTTATTTTTAATCCTTAAGTCATTCTCCAATTCCACAATGTGCACACGCATCTTCCAATTTTTATTTTTATTTTTCCCTAAAAGCTTAAAGAATTTCCAATTTCCAACAATAAATCCAAATCTTAAATTTTCACTATTTTGATATTAAAATGAAATAAAATAATAATAATAATAATAATAATGAACTAACCCTAATCTAAATCAAAATCTTCATAGGAATTTTTTTTTTTCTAATAAAAAAACTTAAGATCTCCCCAATTCCAATAATAAATCAAAATCTTAAATTTTCACTATTTGATATTAAAACAAATTAAAAAAAAAATAATCTAACCGCTAATCTAGATTTGGGGTTTTCCAAAAAAATATATCTAAATGTGCTAGAAATTAACTAATGAATCTAAAATAATAATCTAGGGGTTAGAAACTTACCTATAGAGGTTTGTTCTTCAAACCTTGAAATCTGACCTCGACTTCACGTTCTCTGGAAACTCTCTGCGAACAGGAATACGATTCAAAAAAAGAACAGGAAGAAGAGAATTTTCTATTTAATACCTAGGGTATTATTCGTAAAATTACTTTTTACCCCTCTTCCTTTTTATTAAATTAATTAATTAACTAAATTAATTATTATTAGTAATTTCCTAAATTACCCTTAAAAGAAAATGTTGGGCGTTACATCCTCCCCTCCTTAACAAAAGTTTAGTCCTCTAAACTTGACATACCTGAGTCTTGAAATAATTGAGGATGTTTTTCTCTCATCTCTTCTTCTAACTCCCAAGTAGCTTCACGAACACTATGGTTGCTCCATTGAACCTTTACCAATTTGACAACAGCATGACGTAGTACTTTATCCATTACATCTACAATCTGAACGGGCACTTCTTCATATGTCAAGTCCTCAGAAATTTGAATAGGCTCCAACTCCACAACATGAGAGGGATCATAATTATACTTCCTCAAGGTTGAAACATGGAAAACATTATGAATCTTAGATAGACTTGGGGCAAGGCTACTTTATATGCCAAAGTGCCTACTCTTTCTAATATTTCAAACGGACCCACAAAACGAGGACTAAGTTTTCCTTTTCTCCCAAATCTCATCACAGACTTCATAGGTGAAACTTTCAAGAACACATGATCACCCACCTCAAACTCCAAATCTCGCCTACGATTATCAGCATAACTCTTATGTCTACTTTGAGCTGCCTTTAATCTTTCTTTAATCAAAGCAACTTTTTCACAGTCAACTGCACAAGTTCAGGCCCCAAAAGTTTCCTTTCTCCAACATCATTCCAACAGATCGGAGATCGGCATTTTCTACCATACAATGCTTCAAAAGGTGCCATCCCAATGCTAGCTTGAAAACTATTGTTATAGGCAAACTCTACTAAAGGTAAATGATCATCCCAATTACCTTGCAGGTCCAAAATACAAGCTCTCAACAAGTCTTCCAAAACCTGAATTACCCTTTCTGATTGGCCATCAGTTTGAGGATGGAAAGCAGTACTAAAACTCAACTTAGTGCCCCAAAGCTTTTTGTAGACTATGCCAGAATCTAGAAGTGAAACGAGGATCTCTGTCAGACACTATAGAAACTGGTACTCCATGCATTCTCACAATCTCCTTCACATAAAGAGAAGCTAAACGATCTAAAGAAAAGTTGACTTTCATAGGCAAAAAGTGAGCAGACTTTGTCAACCGATCAACAATCACCCAAACAGCATTATTTCCCCCTGAGGTTCTTGGAAATTCTATCACAAAATCCATGGTAATATGCTCCCACTTCCACTCAGGAATAGCAAGTGGCTGCAAAGACCCTGCTGGTCGCTGATGCTCAGCCTTCACCTGTTGACACACTAAACACTGAGCCACAAATTGTGCAATATCACGCTTCATACCTGACCACCAATAGTTTTGCCTCAAATCCTTGTACATCTTTGTCCCTCCTGGGTGGATTGCAAACTTGGAACAATGAGCTTCCTCTAAAAGCTCTCTCCTTAAGTCTTCATCATTTGGGACACAAAGTCTAGTCCAAATCTCAAGACCTCATCATCTGACAAAACAAAATCAGGCTTACTGCCCCTCTTAACTTCCTCCATAACTTGTACTAATCGGGATCATTCTCTTTGTAGGGTCTTAATTCTCCCAACTAAGTCTGGTTGTACTCTGAAATTTGCTACAAGTGCGCCTAAGCCCATAACTCGAAAATGGACTTGTAGACTCCTCAACTCTTCAAGTAAACTGCCTTTGACAGCCTCTAATAGCTGCTAGAGAACCAACTGACTTCCTACTCAAGGCATCAGCTACAACATTCGCCTTCCCAGGATGATACTGAATAATACAATCATAGTCCTTAAGTAGTTCTATCCATCTTCTCTGTCTCATGTTCAACTCCTTTTGGGAAAATAGATACTTCAAACTCTTATGATCTGTGAATATCTCACAAGTTTCACCAAAAGAAAATGTCTCCAAATCTTAAGTGCAAAAACCACAGCAGCTAACTCCAAATCATGAGTAGGGTAGTTCCTTTCATAAGGCTTCAACTGTCTAGAAGCATAAGCTACACTCTCCCATGTGCACATAAGAACACAACCCAAACCCTGATGAGAGGCATCACTATACACCACAAATCCTCCTGAACCTGAAGGAATAGTCAAAATAGGAGCTGACACTAATCTATTCTTCAACTCTTGGAAGCTACATTCACAATCATCAGACCACTCAAACTTAACTCCCTTCTGTGTCAACTTAGTTAAAGGTAGGGCAATCTTAGAGAACCCTTCTATAAAGCGCCTATAGTAACCAGCAAGTCCCAAGAAACTTCGAATCTTAGTCACAGTACTAGGTCTTCTCCAATTAGCTACAACATCTACCTTTCCAGGGTCAACTGAGATGCCATCATTGCTTACCACATGCCCAAGGAAAGAAATTCGGTCTAACCAAAACTCACACTTCTTCAGTTTAGCATACAACTGCTTATCTCTGAGGGTCTGTAATACAATACTCAAATGGCCCTCATGCTCCTCTCTACTTCTTGAGTATACCAAGATGTCATCTATAAAAACCACCACAAACTGATCTAGATAGGGCTTGAATACCCTATTCATTAAGTCCATAAAAGCAGCAGGTGCATTAGTCAAACCAAAAGGCATAACCAAAAACTCATAATGCCCGTATCTAGTTCGAAAAGCAGTCTTGGGTACATCTTCACTTCTAACCCTTAACTGATGATAACCAGACGAAGATCAATCTTAGAGAACACACAAGCACCTTGTAGCTGATCAAACAAATCATCAATCCGAGGAAGGGGATACTTGTTCCTCACTGTCACCTTATTCAACTCCCTATAGTCAATGCAAAGTCTCATTGAGCCATCTTTCTTTTTCACAAATAGAACAGGAGCTCCCCAAGGTGAAACACTGGGCCTGATAAAACCCTTGTCTAATAACTCCTGAAGCTGAACTTTCAACTCCTTAAGCTCCACAGGTGCCATCCTGTATGGGGCCTTAGACATAGGACCTGTTCCTGGTACCAGATCGATGGTGAACTCCACCTCTCTCTCTGGTGGCAAGCCAGGCAAATCCTCTGGAAAGACATCAGGATACTCCCTTACTATGGGTATGTCTTCCAACTTCAAATCACTTTCATTACTCATCACACTAGCCAAAAATCCTTGGCAACCCTTCTTGAGCAAGCTACTAGCTCGCAAGGCTGAGATCATACGCAGTGGTCTGTCCACATGCTTCCCTTCAAAGCTAAACTTAGGCTGACCAGGAATACTAAACGTCACCCTTTTCTCAAAACAGTCAACAGAGGCATGGTAGGAAGCTAACCAATCCATCCCCAAAATCACATCAAAATCCTGAAGGTCAAGGAGTACTAAGTCAACTGGCATTTCCCTATAACCAATCATCACAATACAATTTCTAAGCATTCTACTGGCCACAACAGAATCTCCCACAGGAGTAGCAACAATCAAATCAAAGTCCATGCTAGCAACAGGCAACCCAACAAACCAGCAAAAGATACTGAAACAAAAGAGTGTGTTGATCCAAGATCAATCAAGACTCTAGCAAATAAGGTGTGGATTCGGAGAGTACCTGTCACCACATCAGAAGTGGCCTGAGCATCTCGATGAGTCATTGCAAACACCCGCCCTTGGGCTTTGGGTTTCTGTTTATCCTCCTTATTTTCCTCTTTAGGCTTCCCAGTGATGAACTTCCTATTCTCTGGACAATCTCTGATCAAATGTCCTTGCTTCCCACAACCAAAGCAAGCTCCAGTCTCTCTATAGCATGGCCTACCCCCATGCTTCTTGCCACAAGTAGGACAAATCCCATCCAAATTCTGCGCTGCTTCCCTTTATTCTGATTTCTTCCTGATGTAGCCCTTCGCTGTGCTTGATTACCATGAGCACCATCACTTCTATTTCGCTTCCTTTGCTGTTCCCTATACTGATGAAGCTCCTCATTATCTTTCTCTGCTATAAGGGCTCTATCAACAACCTCTGAATAGACACCAAGCTTCAGAATAGATATCTTGTTCTTCAAATAAGGCTTCAATCCATCCTGAAACTTTAATGCCTTTTCCTCCTCTGTAGCAATCAACTGTGGGGAAAAACGTGATAACTCTGTAAATTTGGCCTCATACTGAGCCACAGTCATATCCCCCTGTTCCAAACGAATAAACTCTCCCACCTTCTGCCGCCTAACACTGTCAGGGAAATACTTCTTGTAGAAAGCCTCCCGAAATTGTCTCCATGTTATGGGTCCCTGATCCTCCAAAAGTCTCCTAGTCATACGCCACCAATGATCTGCCTCTTTATCTAACATAAAAGCTGCATAAGAGGCTTTTTGCTCCTCAGAGCAATCTATTACACCAAAGAATTTCTCCATCTTAAGGATCCAAGCCTCTGCCTCTGTGGGATCTGTAGCACCAGAAAAGTAAGGAGGACCCAATTTCTTGAAGTCATCAAAAGAGCTACCCCTAGAAGATGAAGACTGTCCCTGAACATTAGTCCCAGCAGCTCGAGCTTGGCGTTCAACCTAAACCAGCTAGTGTCCCAAGATACCTATAGATCCTTCTGCACTCACAGGAGGCAAACCCTCAACTGGAGGTACATCATCATTAGCCTGACTGTTTTGTGAAGAAGCTGCTCTTCTTGGTGGCATGATGTCCTAAAATAATAAGAGATAACTAAATTAGTCACTAAAGAACCAATTAGAAATTTCCAAATAAGAAGAATTGAAATTTATACTAAATGAAACTAAAACTTAAACAAATGCGTCACTCATCTATCCTAATCTAAACCAATTCAAATTCCCATCAAGATCAAAACCTAGTGCTCTGATACCACTCTGTCACGCCCCAAGACTCACTCCAAGGGCGTGACGGTCATTTCACACCTCAAACCCGAAGGCTTAAAGTATAATCTGACCCAAACAATCATATTGTAACTGGATGTTACCAATTACCAAATACCTGTTCAGAGTAGTAGAACAAAATCTAAAATCCTCAAATTAATTTCCAATAACTTCCAAATATCAAATGATCCAAATGAACATAACTAACAGTTAAAACAAAATCCAACATAAAATCCTAAGTCAAATTCTAATGATGACTATTCCTCAGCCTAGCCATCACTCCTCACCCGAACTAAGAGTACCTGAAAAATTTTCAACAATTGGGAATGAGCTCACAGCCCAATAAGAAATATTAATGCAATTCATGGATCAAATATTTTCATTTCAAATAGGAGATATCATTTTTTTTTTTCATCAAATATTAGAGTTTCAACAATACTAATATATTCAAAATTCAACCAACCATTTTCATATCAAATTCAAACACTTTCACATAAGATTCAATCAAATCCATTCAATTTTCATTACTCTGGTTATCAATATCAAATGCCCAGTTAGGCGGGACTTTTCAAATGGGTGGCTAGCCTCAAATTGTTCCTGGTGGACGGAACCAAACACTACTAGTACTAGTAACCTCTAACCAAACCCTAGAGGCTGGGGTCCAAATCAATTACATTCCCACCATGAAATGTAAAGGTCAACTATTATATCTCGTTGACAGGGCCGAATAGTCAACTATTATATCCCGTTGACAAGGGCCAAATAAACCAGAGTGATGTTTTTGTTCAAGTATTCAAATTTACACAACATAATATCTCCATATTTTGTGTCATAAATAAAACAAAATATTCCAACATAATATTTAGTGCAAAACAGTTTGATCCATGCATGGTAACCAAATATCATTTTCTTTTCCACAATTCAAAATAACATATAAGATAATTTAATTTTATAAATATTGCATTAACTTCCTTACCTCAAAAGAATTCCTCAAAACTTTGGAGAGAAAAATCTTGAAAATCTATTCTTCACCTAACAAAATATAAGAGGAATAATTATTACTATTTATCTAAAATTATAGGTTTGACAATCCTAAAATTTTAGCTATTCCAATTATTATTTTTTTTTTTATATATTTATGAAAGGTAATTTAATCTATTCATATTTTAAAAATTAATAAATTTCTAATTCATATAAAATTGAATTTATTTATTTATTTTAAAATTTATTTCTTGGGACACAACTTAATTAAACTATAATTTATTTCAATAATTAATTTCTATGTTATTTATTAACTTATGCTCATAATTATAATATCAAAAAAAAAACTTTACTTCCTTTTTATTTAAAACTTCTATTTTCTAATTTTCATTTTTATTTTTTAAACATAAACTTTATTCCCAACAATACTCCATTATTGCCAACAACCAATAGACACACACACACACACATATATATATATATATATATATATATATATATATTAACTAACAACACTCTTCATCCATCCGTACACACACTCACACCCCATATATATATTATATTTTTTTTTTTCATTCTCCAATTCTTCCACCAGTGTACACGCGTACTCCATTTTTATTTTTATTTTTAATCCTTAAGTCATTCTTCAATTCCACAATGTGCACACGCATCTTCCAATTTTTATTTTTATTTTTCCCTAAAAGCTTAAAGAATTTCCAATTTCCAACAATAAATCCAAATCTTAAATTTTCACTATTTTGATATTAAAATGAAATAAAATATAATAATAATAATAATGAACTAACCCTAATCTAAATCAAAATCTTCATAGGAATTTTTTTTTTTTCTAATAAAAAAACTTAAGATCTCCCCAATTCCAATAATAAATCAAAATCTTAAATTTTCACTATTTGATATTAAAACAAATTAAAAAAAAATAATCTAACCCTAATCTAGATTCGGGGTTTTCCAAAAAAATATATCTAATGTGCTAGAAATTAACTAATGAATCTAAAATAATAATCTAGGGGTTAGAAACTTACCTATAGAGGTTTGTTCTTCAAACCTTGAAATCTGACCTCGACTTCACGTTCTCTGGAAACTCTCTGCGAACAGAAATACGATTCAAAAAAAGAACAGGAAGAAGAGAATTTTCTATTTATACCTAGGGTATTATTCGTAAAATTACCTTTTTACCCCTCTTCCTTTTTATTAATTAATTAATTAACTAAATTAATTATTATTAGTAATTTCCTAAATTACCCTTAAAAGAAAATGTTGGGCGTTACATGGTCCCCATTTAGACTATGTCCTATTGTGCTTGTTTGGTCCCCATCTAGACTATGTCTTATTTTGATGACAAGTGATATGACTTCACTTTTCGGTTTCCCCCCCCTTTTTTTAACCCTTTTCCCCATTTTGCATTGCCTTGAGGAGTGGGTCGGTCAACAATATTTCACCCATTTACATATTTGAAAGCTTGGAAAATTTAAATTAAAAAGGTAACTTTCTAATAAGAAAGTGAAAATAATAATAAACGCATAAGCTAGTCTTTTCATGCGTTACCAATAATCCCATTCTTAATATCTAGGTTTGATTTTATTTTTTTACTTTTTATTATATTTTTATCTTTATTCAATTATTCATATTTGATAGTATATAACGAACGATTAAATATCATACGGATATTTTATATTATACATATGTTTTTTTTTTATATGTCACAACAAATAAATGATTAATTTTTATTTTTTATTTTTACCAAATTCCACATATGCATGTACCTTTTCATTTGGATTAGCAATTTTAGCAAGGAAATGACCCCCCACCCAGGATGGCAACGGGATGGGTTCGGAATCGGTCTTCCCCATCAAAACTCCGTTTTGTTTATTCAAGATAATTTTTATCTTTGTTCCATTTAAAAAATTAAATGGGGTAGGGCGGATATGAGAAATCTCATACCCGCTCTATTTAACTTTTTTTTTGAAAATTTTAATTTTTTTTAAAAATACTTTAAATTTTTTTAATTACATTAAATAAATATATTTTATAAATAATTAAACTATTATATTTTTTATAATTTATTTTATTAAAAAATATTTTATTATCATCTATATATTAAAAATAATAAAATAAAATTTATATATATATATATTCAGACTAGACAAGACAATATTTGAACCTATCTCAAGAAAAAAATTATCAAACATGTTTTGTTAAAATTAAAACTTGCCCCATTAAAGATGAGACGAGATAAGTATTTGAAAAAATTCATCTTATTGTCATCTCTACCCACCCCACCATTTGCACATATCTTGTGACAACAAGCATGAGTATTTTCATGGGTTGGTCCATTTTTGTATTTTTGGGAGTCGTTGACATCAATCCTATTTCACTAGCCAAAAAAAAGAGTGAAATCCACCTCACTCTAAAGCCAAAAATGGAAAAGTTCACACTAAAAAGGCCAAATTCCCCTCTTAGGCCCCGACCCTTGTGAACACCCATATGTTCCCTTAACTTGAACGCAAGAGAATCAAAGAGAAGAGTGCCACAACATTCAATTTCAAATGGACATCCTAGCTTCCTATATGAATGATTAATTATAATGATATTTAATTAAAATTCAAGGAGTCACACCATATTTTATATTTTGAAATATTTATCTGTTATTACAACATTTAGGTGGCAACATGGATGATGGTGGTACCCTTCTAGATGAGACAAACTTTTAACTTTTAGTCAAGGCCATGACGTGGGGTGTGAGTTATGATTTTTGACCATGACAACATAAGAAAAAAAATATATATATATGGGTTGGGTGAAGGATCTTTATTTTGAATTTTTTTTGGTGAGCCTAGTCAATACATCTAAAAAAATTGGCTAAGTTATATTTGAGCAAGATAAAAAAAAAAAATTGAAGTCTAAGGCACATGCCTATGAAATGTTGAAATATTGCATTCTTCAAATGTAAAAGGAGAAAACTTCAACCATTTTTTTTTCTTTTTGCCCTTTCAAAGTCTTTAGTAAAGGTTTTATACATTCAACTATGGTTTTTAAATCTCACTTTCAAATGTTTTATTTAAATATAAAAATTTAAAAATTTTAGGCTATATTTGGTTCCTAAAAAATATGAGAGAAAATGTAAGGGAAAGAAAATATTGAGAAAAAGTTGAAAGAAAAATAAAAAATAAATTTAAAATTAATAAATTATTTTATATACTACTTCAAACTCATTTCACTTATTTTTTTCTTTATATAAATATTAAATAATTTAAATATACATATATTTATTTATTTATTTATAACTAATTTTAATTATATTTAATTTTCTTTCATATTTTTTATATTGAATCCAAATATGAGAAAATCATTTTTCTTAATACTTTTTAGAAACTAAACATAACCTTAGTTTTTACTTATAATTTAATAAATAACACTTTTATATTGATTTATATTAAAATTTGAGAGAAATTTAGACCATTTTGAATTTAGATAAAAAAAATGATCAATTTTATATTTTATTCAAGGAAAATGTTGGTCATATAATATATATTTATTGTTATTTTTATTACCTTTTTTATTAGTAGGCTTTTAAATTTAGAAATTGTGAACTAATTTTTATTATTTCCAATTTTTGCTTGTTATGGAAAAATGAGAATAGACAACATGACAAAAAAAGAATGTATAGATTTACATGGAAAACTCTAGACGGAAAATGAAAAGAAAATCTACTATATAAAAAATTGGTTCAAAATGAGAGGGTATTAAGTGACTACTGCATAACATGAAATTTTATACACCAAGAAATCCTATTGGCCCAATCCCTCTACTACCACCACAAATCCCCCGAAAAAATCCATAATTTTTCTTTACCACCATGAACTTTTCAAAGAATTTGAGTCACCAAACCTAACATGCTTCTCATTTTAACATATGAAAAAAAATTATCATTTCTTAAAATAAAATAGACACTATTTTAAGATTTTTTGTAGGTACTATTCATTTAGTACTACAAAAAGTAGAAAAAAATTTAAATTATATGATTAAATTTTATATTTGAAATTCTAATTTAAAAATGATTTTATTAAAGATAAAATAATAATTTTGGTATTTTTAAAAATTTTAATTAAATAAATATTTATTTCTCAGTCAATATTTAACAAAAAAAATATCAATCTCTATATTAGAATAAATCACCTTTCAAGGTATTCATGAATGAGAACTTTATTTACTCTTACAAATCATATTTGACCTTTAAAAACTATTTTTAATATTTGAGAAATTTTTATAAACAAAAAATGAAATCCTAAGGCCATGTTGGTTCTGAAAAATTTGAGAAAAAATGCGAATAAAAGAAAATAGAAAAGAAAAATTGAAAAAAAGAAAAAAGTAAAGGAGAATAAAAAATAAGTTTAAATTTAATAAATTAAATTTATATATTTTTTAAATTCATTTTATTTATTTCTTTATTATAGTAAAATTAAATAATTTAAAAATATACAAATTTTAAATTAATTATAATTTTATTTTATTTATTTTACATCTTCATCAAATCAAATATAAGAAAATCATTTTTCTTAATAATTTTTTTCTTTAATATTTTCTGGAACAAAAGTAGCCTACCAATCCGAACCGAAAAAATTGTCTCAACCTTCTTAATTTGATTAAGAATATTTAAGGTTTTTTTTTTCTCAACTAGAAAGGTATTTCCCCTTGATGGTTGACCCACATGGCATATTCCTACTCCATGTGCCCTCTTCTTCGAGAAAGGAACATTTTTTCTTTTGTCCAGATCCCATGTATAAAATTGATTGGATCAATGAATAAAATCTCTACTTGCCGTTACCTAATTCTTTGTCATGGTTCCTACCAATTAAACTAAATAATTAATGATTTTGGATGGGGAGATTTTAATTTATTCAAAAAGTAGTTTGAAACCATTATTACCATCGTACTTGGCTAACAAAATTTAATTTTATCTTTTAAAATTGTGTTTCGTTTCAAAAACTACTATAAAAATAAAAAAATATTTAAAAAATAATTTTATTATATTTAATTTTGTATAAAAATACATAAAAAGTGAAATATAATTAAAATTATTAAAAAAATTTGTATGTTTTTAAATTATATAATTTTTGAAGTAATATATAAAAATAATTTCTTAACTTAAATTTTTTTTTTCTTTTTTACATTTTTTCAAAAACTTTTTAAGAAACAAACATAATTTAAATATCTATTTTTATTTTCCATTTTCTTTAAATAAAAATTGAGAATATATTAAAATAAAAAATAAATTTTATAGTTCACATTCATTTATCATCATCATCATTATAATAATAATAATTATTATTATTATTGTTAGTCCGAATTATTGCATTTGGTAAGGGTTTGACATTCCAAATTTCCAACCACCCTTTTCTCACCTTTTATTTGATTTGAGACGATTTTTTCTTATATTGAATAATTTATAAATAATTAAAAAAAAAAAAAACCTACGACCGCACCTAATTCCGAATGTGGTACTCAATTTCCAAAAATATTTGATAGCACATTTTTGAACTCTCTCCATATCATCCCATCCTCCATGCCTACAAAGACGGATACAATAATATTAATATAAAACAAATTATAGATGCAGCACAGAATGCCCTCCACGTAGGACAATTGAGCCCAACAGATACCCAGGTGGCCGCCCTTTGTAGGGCCATTTGTATCGACCTAAGGAATGACCCATCATCATCATCTTTAAATTTCTTTCTTTATTTTATCCTCTGTAATATTTTACGGTCGAATCTTGGGTCCATATGACGATAGTATTAAATATCCTTTTGACACGTGGACAACAATGACGTGGAAGGCCTTGATGCTATCATTTCAATCTCACTTTGATGTATACATATTTGGACGAGGAAGACAACAAGAAAACTTTATTATTATTATATTAGTTTTTTTAGTTAAATTTTAAATTAAAATTAAAATTAAAATTATTTATTTTTGTTTACTTGAATATGATTTAATAAAATAAATTTATATATTATAATATTATTTATTTATATTAATTAAAATAAATAAAAATAGTGAATATGTTTAAAAGCTTAATGACAATTCTTCCGAAATTCTGGTCACAGAAAGTGTTAATACTTGAAGAAGATTGAAAAGGAGAAAAAGCCAAAAGGTTGTATTTTGTGCTGAAAAAAAGTTCCAAAAAGGATTGTAGGGATAAGCATCGGCTCACAGGAAATGAATAAATTTATGCACGGGAAGTTGTAGGGTGATGTAGAGAGCGTTGTTTGCTTGCTACTTCGTCTAGTGGTGGTGGTGGGTGGTTTTAACAAATCTGTGGTGGAGAAGCTACTGTTTATCATAAGTTTTGGAGCTCATCTCTGCATCTAGCCATGGCGGCTAGGAGGATCTCCTCGTTGCTCTCTCGTTCTCTCTCTGTCTCTTCTGCTTTTTCTCTTTCTCTAGGTGACTTCACTCACTCTTCTTCATTGTTCTTCTTTCTTTCTTTCTTTTTTGGCCGATGGTGATGATGGTTGTGCTCTTCTGTTTCTGGGTTTTGGTTGTTTTCCTTTGTTGGGTTTGTTTGTATGTCATGAGTCAATCTTTGAGTTGTGTCCATGAAATTGAAATAAAGGAAGAATTTATGGAAAAAAGAAAAAAAAACTGTAAAATATTGAGTGGGTGATCTTTAAAGAACCTGATTCGGTGACTAAATGTGTTTTCCTATTGAGCTACCAAAACTTTATTTGTTTGTGAAGAGAATTTTCCTTTTAATTTTTTTTTTCCTTTTTCCTGCTCCTTGTTTCTGATTCTGATATTCATTTGAAAGCAGAAACAGTCAAACAGCTGCAGGAACGGTATAAATTACTGTTGATTGGATCCCTTTTGAGGAAAATTCGTTTTATTCGAAAATACATAAATCATTTTCCTTCCATTTTCTCGCGGGGTGTGTTTGGTAGCAAGGAACTGGGCCCTTTTGAATTGGAATTGAAGTTGGGAGGGCACAAGCTTAACTCGAAAATTTGGATGCTTTGAATGGCAAACCCAAGTCTAGAAAAACAATTCAAAAGTCAAAGCAGGAGTGTTGAATTTCGACTAAGGGATTTCTAGATCAAATCCAATTTCCATCATCCAAACAAATCCTTGATTCTTTTCCTGTTTTCTCTCTATGTTTCCTTGGAATCGGGCTACATTAATTTTCCCATGTATTTTTTTCTTCGAAAGTTCCACATTGTATTGGATTGGCCGATTTATTTACTTCGATTAGCCTCTGTCAATTATAATTTTCAGGCAAAAATTTCAACAGAGGGAAAAGCATCCATCGCTTTAGCACTGCAGCAGCAGCAGTTGAAGAACTCATCACTCCAACTGTTCAGATAAATTACACTCAACTTCTAATTAATGGGCAATTTGTAGATGCAGCATCGGGTAATCATTTTTGTGCAGGCAATGTTTCCATCATTAATAAATCATGTATGAAACCAATGTCGGTATCATTACAGGAAAAACATTCCCAACCTTTGACCCTCGCACGGGAGAAGTGATTGCTAATGTTGCAGAAGGTGACGCAGAAGATATCAATCGGGCAGTGTCTGCTGCTCGAAAGGCGTTTGATGAAGGACCATGGCCAAGGATGAGCCCCTATGTAAAAAACCACCCCTTTTTTGTCCATTTTTCTATTGCCTTGGTATGTGAATAGTTTCTGATTTGTTCGTGTCTTATAATTTTGCTTCAGGAAAGGTCACGGATATTGTTGCGGTTTGCTGATTTAGCCGAGAAACACAATGATGAGCTTGCAGCTCTAGAGACATGGAATAATGGGAAGCCATATGAACAGGCTGCCAAAGCTGAATTGCCACTGTTTGTTCGTCTATTTCGCTATTATGCAGGTGAAAGCATGAAGACGAATTGATGTCCATGTTCCCTTGCTGCTTTTACATTTAAGTCATTCTTCAATATCCTACACATATTGATGAAATTTTTAACAAATCATACCATAATTATCCAGGTTGGGCAGATAAAATCCATGGTTTAACAGTTCAGGCTGATGGCCCACACCATGTTCAGATATTGCACGAGCCAATTGGTGTTGCGGGACAGATTATTCCCTGGAATTTTCCTCTTATGATGTTTGCTTGGAAAGTTGGACCTGCACTAGCATGTGGTAATACCATTGTCCTAAAGACAGCAGAGCAAACACCTTTGACTGCTTTCTTTGCGGCAAAGCTATTTCATGAGGTAAGTTTGTGGGGGCCATTGAATCACTCCAAATCTTCTCCTGAAATGGTCTAAGACATTTATTTTAGCATATGTTAATAAGAGTAAACGAAGAAAGAATGAGATGTTAATGACCATGAATAACTTTTTGATGGTAGATCCAGTTTGGGTATGGTGTACATCTATAGCAAACCTAATAGTATAGCAGGACCGAATAGTTGTTCTCTACTGTTAGATAATTTCTTGAATTCCAATCAGGTTATGGTCCAATGAACTCAAGCAATCAAACAGAAACAAAGAAGTGTGTTGAATTATAAATGATTATAATGCAATACATCTCTGATCCCACTTCAATTATGTACTTTGATGTTGCAGTTTCCTCAAAATTGTTTATTCTTTTGCAGTATGTGGATGATACATCCACAACTCTTCCCTGACGATCATATTTTAATCTTATTTTTGCTCTTTGTGGCAGGCTGGTCTTCCTCCCGGTGTTTTAAATATCGTGTCTGGCTATGGTCCGACTGCTGGTGCTGCTCTTGCTAGTCATATGGATGTGGACAAGGTTATTTAAGAGCTTTAATTCCCTGATTTGGTCTTTTTATGGAATTTGAATTATACTCGAGATGATTTATCCTTTTTTCAAGAACTCCTCTTATCTGGTATAAGATCTCTGACTTCACACAATGTAAGAAGTTGGTATGATAAATACAGTGTGATCAGAATTCTGGAATATACAAACATTTGTAGGGAAATAAAGGATCCAATTTATGTTGTTTAGCTGAATTTTCACTCTAAATATGCTTGATCATCTAGGATACCATTTCTCAGTATCTTTGAATACTGGGGACATTTACCTTTTAGTCTTATTTTGGGCATGTTCACTCTTGAGACCGTCACTCCTATCTTTGCAGATTGCTTTCACGGGGTCGACTGATACTGGTAAGATTGTACAAGAATTGGCTTCAAAAAGCAATCTTAAACCAGTAACGCTAGAGCTTGGAGGTAAATCACCTTTCATTGTATGTGAGGATGCTGACATTGATCAAGCTGTAGAGCTAGCACACTTTGCTCTGTTCTTTAATCAGGTTCGTTTCATGAACTTCCCCAATGCTAGAGTAGGAGGATTTGAGCACACTGATTATAACCGTGAGGCTCTCTGCAGGGACAATGCTGCTGTGCTGGGTCTCGGACATTTGTTCATGAGAGTGTATACGATGAGTTTATTGAGAAAGCAAAGGCACGTGCTCTGAGTCGCACGGTCGGTGATCCTTTCAAGAAGGGCATCGAGCAAGGTCCTCAGGTACACTCACTGATATAAACATTGCTTGATTTTCATACATTTTACTCATTCCAAAGTCATCTGTCAAATTCATCAACACCCTCACTGAAGTAGGCTCGTATTATTTCTGGTATTTGATTTATGGATCAGTTTGTTTTACAACCACACTGCAAGACAACAAGGCACAGAGCGTTGGGCTGTTTGTTTCACTAAAATTATTAAAACAAAACATTTAAAACCAAAAGATCCTAGGTTTTTTTTTCCTGGGACATCAAATGTGCTATCCCATCTCATTGTGGTCATCATTTTGGAATGCAAATCTGATGCTTGTGGCTAAGACTATATAAAGTTCAAAGAGTTAAGTGATGTTTTATGGTTGTTGTAAAAATTCCAGATCGACCCAGAGCAATTTGCGAAGGTTCTCAGATACATAAGATCTGGTATTGAAAGCAATGCCACCCTTGAATGTGGAGGTGGAAGAATTGGCTCAAAAGGCTACTTTGTCCAACCCACTGTTTTCTCAAATGTTCAGGTACTATTCATTCCACCCATCTGACTGCTCTAACTCAAAATCTCCAAAGTACATAACTCAACATTTTCATCAACTGTTCAGGATGATATGCTGATTGCAAAGGATGAGATCTTTGGCCCTGTACAATCCATCTTGAAATACAAGTAAGTTAAGAACTTCCTCACACACTACTTCAATTTCGATTTTGATATCATTTAGATTCATAATTGGGTCACAGAGAATGAAGATGATTTAAAATGAAATGAATTGAACAGTGTTCCTTTCTTCTTCTGCTGTTTTTCTTCCATGGCAGGGACCTTGATGAAGTGATTAGGAGGGCAAATTCAACGCGATACGGTCTAGCAGCAGGGGTGTTCACAAAGAACATCAACACTGCCAACACCTTGACAAGAGCATTGAGAGTGGGGACTGTATGGGTGAATTGCTTCGATGTGTTTGATGCTGCAATCCCATTTGGTGGGTACAAGATGAGTGGAGTAGGAAGGGAAAAGGGAATCTACAGCCTCAATAACTACTTGCAGGTGAAGGCTGTGATTACTCCACTGAAGAATCCAGCTTGGTTGTGAGCCTGTCCCAGTGTCGCCCATTACAAATAAAGATGATCATAGATGCATCAATCTGTTATTGCGCCCATATCATCAGACCCCCTTTGCTTGTTTTCACTTTGACTGCCTCCAGACTCCAGAGGATATATCACCAACTCTTATCAAACTTCAGCTCTGCCTCCTGCCTTGTTATCAAGTGGTTTGCATATGATATTTTCTTGATGAGTGAAGTCTATTTTTCTGCCAACCTCTTTTATTTTATTTTAGAATTTGCGCAAATAAACATCTGATTGGTATTATGTTGTGGCATTATGAGTCTTTTAGGTTAGGTTTTTTCAGGAGAAAAAAAATTTAAAACTAAGGTTTTGTTTGGTTCCGAGAATTTGAGGATGATAGGAAAAAAAAAAAAAGTATAGAGGAAAAGTAAAATGAAAGAAAATGTTTATTTAAATAAAAAAAAATGGTTTCAAAATTAGTAAATTGTTTTTGTATACGACTTTAAATTCATACAACTCTTTATATAAAAATTAAATAATTTAAAAATGTATAAAATTTTAATTATATATATATATAGTTTGATATTTTGTACAAGACAATAAAAAAAAAAAGTTTCTTAATTTTTGTCTTCCCTTAATACTTTTTGGGAATAAAAAATAAAATTAGCAATTTTTTTTTTAAAATTAATTAAATCCAAACATAGTAAAACCTTAATAAATAAATGTTTGATGAAATAATAACATCCCTTAAATAATAAAATCTTTTGGTTATAACTTAACCCAGTATACTAAATTAATAACATAATGTATAAGATAATAATTTTTTTAAAAATTCCTAAGCCCTAAGTAAATATAAATTATTAATTGACGAAGTTCATAAGAAAATAGCAAATAAAAATTTATAATACAATATTGAGTGACTTTTTATTACTATTTTTTTTTTTAATTCAATTCTTTCTCAAAATCATATACCGTATCTCTTATCACACATTCTAAACATTTAACATTATATCTATTTTTTTTTAAGAGGTTTTCTATCTTTTACTATTAATGACCATATTTTAAAAGTTTTTGAGGGTATTTTAAGCTTTTATAAATTAACTTTTGACCATATTCATTGTTTTTACATGTATAGATTATACATGTACAAGTGCCTTACAATAAAAATATAATACTTTATCTAAATTATTTAAATATTTATTCATAGAATAATTAATAATTTATTAATTTATTGATAAATCAACATACTGTCAAGATAATAATTTTTCCAAATCTTTAAAAAATTATTTTATAAGGGTTTCATTGTACATTAATATATGAGAACGAGATTAATTTTTTATTTTATATTCTTTATTTCGAAGTACCAATCTAATAATTTTCAATTTCAAACCATACTTTAATAATTTCCACTCTAATGTCATAATTGAAGTTTATAAAACAAATGATGGTTTTTTTAGGTAAATGTGCTGAAAAAAAAAATATAAAATATTCATTTGAAAATAGTATTTGAAACATGACAAAACAAGAAAAGAAAAAGTTGTTTTGATGGGATTAAATTGAGCTAAATTCAAATTTAAAAGGTTTCCTTCAATGAAAAATGCATCCATTTTTAGCTTTTAATACATAAAGGTGCTGATTAAAATTTTGAGTTGACAAGGATGAGGGTCAAAAGGGGAGTCAATGGTCATGTGAATCTATTTTTGACAATATGAGGGATAGAAAATGTGGTACAACAGCCTCATGCCCGGGTAAAAGATCTCATCTGGACAAGAAACCATGAGAAGCGAGAGTCACGCTGGCCGTCTGGGTTGATCTGAAAGTAAGCTCACATTTATGAGCATAACTGTTTCAGAAAAGTGTTTCTGGGAAGTTAGCGCGCATACTTTACTCATCAATATCTAATAATGGTTGTGCATTTAATCAAGGAACTGAAGGGCGATAAATTATAGTTGCAAGCCCGTAAAAGAACCCAAGGTAAGGCATGTTGGTGCATGGCCATCAAGGAATGGCCGGCTAGCCTCTTAGACGACAACCTGTACAAAGGAATGACCGGATGAGTTTTTCGAGCATGTCCTTCTGAAACTTAAGTTAGAGACTGAACACTTGAGTAAGATATGATTTTTTTGGAGATATGACGGTATACCTTTCTTGTTTTTATGAGTGATTATTTATTCTTACTTAATTATAACGTTTTTTTAGATGTCTTAATGATGCTTTTGATTGCGTGTTATTATCTTTAATGCTAATAATAATCAGCTCATAATGACTATTATGTCTTTAAGCCATGAAATTTGGTATTTTAGCCTTATAACAATCGCGTCAATCATGACATTTAATGTCTGTTACAGTTAATGCTTATGTGTGCCGTATCCGATTGGTTTTATGTTCACCTGCTATCTCATGGCCAAATGAACAAAGTCACATGGCTCTTGTGCACTCATGCATTTTGGCAGAAAGGCGATTAGGAGTGGGTTGTGAGCACCCCCACAAGACCAAGGGGTTTTTTGAACTTTGTATGCTCTGTGACTGCTTGAAAACCAAACCTTTGCAGGAATGTATTGACTCAACCTTTATCTTAATATTAGAACATAAATACTAAACAATTACACAAATATGGTTGATCTTCCGAAGAACCCTCGAGAGCAGGACCAATCACAGGCAAACCAACCAAAACAGAGATGGCTAGATCCAAATTCAAAACGACCAAAACCCGTTTCTCGTAGTGCCAGATTGGACCAAAGTTGAGTGCTACACTTATGATAATTTATGTGAATACTTACAAAAAATGAAATAAAGAAGAGACTTCATAGTAACGAAACCTCTCAATTCAGAAATAGTCAGATGAATGAGTCACCATGACACGCATTGCATTATTGTGACGTGTAAGGATTAAGCGCGTGATAGCAGTCACAAATTGGTTGGTCCACGTCCATCTTATGGCTTAGGCTTAGGCCTAAACCATTTTTTATTTATTTTAAATTTAATTGTTTTCTTTTTCCAATCCCATTCCATGATGCATACTTGTATGTAGAGTCAACATTTTCAATCTAATCTCATGTGTACACAAACAAAAATCAGTGGCAGTTAATAGAATGTGTGGCCACCAGGAGGTGATGCAGCTCAAGATTCAAAGATATTTGTTTGGAAGAATCTAGAAATCCATGGCATGGTGGGCAGGGCATACTCCTTTCCCTTTCGTCTATTAAGTGACAGCCTTTTTTGGTCCATTAAATGATGTGTTTACTGTTTACATTTGACCAACTTCTGGCGCTCAATCAACACTAACTGCCTTCAGTGCCTGCCAGATTTTTGCGCACAAAATTAGAAATTAACCACATGCTCTTTATATTAATATATATTTTTAATTATTTATGATATTTAAAAAATATAAATTAAAATAATTAAAAAATATTCTTAGAAAAGGTATTGTTTTTATAATTGGATTTCAAAAATCGTCATCTATTAAAAAGTAATATAATTTTGGATAACATGCTGGAAAAGGTTTTTAGTTCCACGTCATTATGTAACATGTGAATTATCGATTTCTTTTTAATCAATGTGACTTTATGATAATACTTTCACGTGAGATTAATAGTAAATTTGCATATTCCGAACCAATTTTTTAAATCATAGTAAAGACACGTAATTAAATTTATTAATGCACGTAAGTCTTTTTTTTTTTCCAATACTCTGTCGGCTAAGTTGCTTCGATTGCTCTCTGCTTACGCCCACACAGGACTCTTCCCCGTTCTTCAGGGTACGCGTCAACTGAATGCAACTCCACGTGTCCGGTCGGTCAGTGGGAACCACAAATCAGTCTCCATCAAGACCATCCCACCCGTACCTCCGCGGTATCTAGGAAGCAGCGTCACCCAACTGCAGTTTCCCACGTGTCACTGACACGCGTCTTGGGAACTACGCATAATCGTCTGCCACGTGTCCTGCAGATACTCTGAAGAATCCCTTTTCTATATATAGATACTGATCGGTTGAATCTCCTCTATTTTCAGTTCGAAATACAGAGCTCCTGTGTTTTTTCCTATTTCTTCTTCAATGTTTCAAAGTTTTAACCGGTCCAACCGCCGTATTCTCAGTTTTCCGGCGGTTCACCCCTGCGAAAGCATTTCTCCAGTGACCCTTTTAGGCTCTCTCGTCGCTCTCTCCACCAGCATACTGAATTACCAATCAAAATTCTTCCCAACCCAGAAGCGAAATGCGCGGGAAACACTTCGCCAAGTCGGAATTCTGTCAATCTTTTTCGAAGAAATCCAGGACCGCCGGTCGGTTCTGCCGGACTCCGTTGTCCTCTGCTTTTCCGAGCTCCATCTCGCTTTCCAGAAAATCCAGTTCCTGTTGGAAGACTGCAGTCGAGAGGGAGCTCGGCTTTGGATTCTGATGAAGTCTCAATTCGTTGCGACTCAGTTCCGGGTCTTGATTCGGGCGTTTGCGACGGCTCTTGAGGTTTTGCCATTGAATTGCATTGATGTGACGAGTGAAGTGAAGGAGTTGGTTGAACTGGTGGCCAAGCAAGCCAGGAAGGCGAGATTTGACCTCGACGCTAACGACGAATGCGCTGCCAAGGATGTTATATGGATTTTGAATCAATTCGAGAAGATAATTGAGCCGGATATGAGTGTTGTGAAGAGGGTTCTTGATCACCTTGAGATTCGAAGCTGGAGTGAATGTAACAAGGAGATAAGATTTATGGAGGAACTGAGCTTGGAATGTGATGAAAGAGAGGTTACATTATTGAAAAGTTTAATGGGGTTGATGAGCTACTGCAGAGGAGTGATGTTCGAAGAAATAGAGTCTAGCGGCACTGATCAAACGGAGGGGAGGTGCAGCGTGGAGATGCTTAGTTGCTTGAATCCTGAAGATTTTCGATGCCCCATTTCTCTCGAGCTAATGACTGATCCAGTGACGGTATCTACGGGCCAGACTTATGATCGGTCCTCGATTCAGAAATGGCTCAGAGCTGGGAACATCATCTGTCCCAAAACAGGTGAGAAGCTGATCAACAAAGAATTGGTGCCTAATTCTGCTCTCCGAAAGCTTATCCAACAATTCTGTGAAGATCATGGCGTTTCACTAGCAAAAACAGAAACCCAGAATAGTAACACAGAAAGGACCATTTCCGTAAACAGTCCAGCAGCCGCAGAAGCTACAAGATTTCTTTCAAAATTTCTTGCCAGAAGACTAGTATCTGGAACAGGCGAACAGAAAAACAAGGCTGCTTACGAGATTCGTTTGCTTGCAAAATCAAGTGTCTTCAATAGGTGTTGCTTGATCGAGGCCGGCACTGTCCCACCTCTCTTGAATCTCCTCTCTTCCACAGACCCACCCACGCAGGAGAACGCCATTGCAGCTTTACTGAAGCTCTCCAAGCATGTCAAAGGCAAGAAAGTGATCATGGACAGTGGAGGACTGAAGTTGATACTTAAAGTTCTCAAGGCGGGACCCAGGTTAGAGTCCCGGCAGATAGCAGCTGCGACTCTGTTTTATCTAGCTTCAGTGGACAAGTACCGAGCATTGATCGGAGAAACACCGGAGGCAATCCCATCTCTAGTTGAACTGATAAAAACTGGAACAACTATTGGGAAAATGCATGCAGTTGTCGCAATATTTGGACTGCTCCTATGCCGGGAGAATTGCCCCAGAGTGCTCGCAGCTGGAACCGTTCCATTGCTGGTGCATCTTTTAGCTTCTTCAGTGAAGGAAGATCTGGCAACAGACTCATTAGCAGCTCTGGCAAAACTTTCAGAGCATATAGACGGATCACTGGCGATCCTAAAGGCCTCGGGCTTACCTCTAATTACAAGAATTCTGCAATCTTCTCCATCCCGAACAGGAAAAGAGTACTGTGTTTCAATTTTGCTGTCTCTTTGCACCAATGGCAGCATAGAAGTGACTGTTGATTTAGCAAAAGACCCAACACTAATGACTTCCCTATACTCCCTTGTGACTGAAGGCACCTCACATGGCAGCAAGAAGGCCTGCTCGCTCCTCAAAATCATACATAAATTTCGGGAAACAGACTCTTCTGGTTTGAGGAGTTCACGAGTTCCACAAGAAAGGTTCCTTCGCGTCCGGTAGCCACACTGCCACACATTATTTTCTAACATCTCCCCATGTAAATAGATACATACCGGTGTGCTCAAACTCGTCTTTCCAATTTATTTTTGCAGATTGAAGTAAACTGTATTAGCTCAGTTTTTTGAAGAGCTATAGGTGCTTATCCCCTGTTTTTGTGGCAATGAAACAAAGCTTGATGATTTTTTTCCTTCAAAGCCCTCTGCATACTTTTCTCTTTTTGGTCAATTTCTTCTTAAAAATGGTTACAGGTAAGCTTGAAACATTCTATGATCTCAATCCCACTTTAGAATATTGTTAAAATTTGGGTTTGATAAAACATTTATAACCTATTAAGCATATGTTTGATAAAATAATTTAATTTCGCAACTTAAAGTTTAAAATAAATTTTATAAATTAAGGACTTAATATGACTTAACAATTTAAACACAATTTAAATTCTATTATTATATATTAAGAGGTTGTTTTGTAAAACTTAATATTTATTACTTAATGAAATACGTTGCATGTTTGGTAATGAATGCTTTGCTTATTTGGTAAGGCAATTTATTGACTTAATATCACTTAATGATTTAATTTAAGTCTAATTTAAGTCATTAAGTAGATTAAATATGTTTGATAAAATAATTTAATATTATAATGTAAAATAAAAAATGATTTTAAGTATTAAGTAAAAATATTTAACTTACTAAATACTATTAAATTATATTTAAAGTTAAATTAAATTAAATTCTATTTATATTTAAGTGAAAAAACAAACACCACCTAAAAGTATAATTTACAACAATGATACATTCATAATTTATCTTTTATGATAAATATTTTTGTAATCTTGTATATTTATAATACTTTAAATATAAATATTTAACAAATAAATTTATGGCTTAAAATTAGAAAAAAATATAAATATTAGTTAAAATTAGTGAGGGTAAATATGTGGATTGATGATTTAGAATAAAATTTAATTTTATCAAATAACTTTAATATTTAAAAATAAATTATAAGTTATAAGTTGTTAACTTAAAACTTATTACTTAATTTTTACTTCAAGTATTAAGGTTTTTTTTTTTTTAGTAAAGTTAACTACAAATTTATTCTACATAATCAAATTTATACATTTGTCTTCATTAATTTTAATAAATTTGTATTTTCATTTAATCTTAAATAATAAATTTGTTCATTAAATATCCATATTTAGAGACTTTTTGGTAATTATTTTAGGAAGCGCTTCTAACCTTTCTAATACATAAAAGATAAAAAAAATTTAAGTGTTAGAAATGTTATAAATGCTTCCTACAATTACTATCCAACATATTCTTAAAATATTAAATAAGTAATAAATTTTGAGTTGTTAATTTAAAACTTATTATTTAATTTTAACTTTTAAGTATTAAGATTGTTAGGTAAAAGTTAACTTATTACTTGAAGTTGTTTTTTTACTTTAAGTCATACTATTAAGTTATTTTATCAAATATACTTAATTTACTTAATGACTTAAATTAAGTTATTAAGTCACTTTAAGTTATTAAGTTCGTTTACTAAACACCTACAAAATAGTTAACTTATTTTTAATATAAAATATTTTTTATCTTATTTGCCCACATCTAATGAGAAATATTTAATAACCATAACTTCACAATCATGGCTCATTTTTTATAGTTAATATTTTAGGGTTATCTTATATATCTACAATACTTTAAATTTAAATATAAATGTTTAAAAAATAAAATTATTGCTTAAAATTAATAAAAATAAATATTAGTTAAAATTAATGATGATAAAAGTTAATTACACAAAGGTAAATATGTCAATTTGATAATTTAAAATAAATTTGAAGTTAATTTTCCCAAACAACTTTAATATTTAAAGTAAAAATAAATAATAAGTTTTAAGTCTATAACTTAAGAATAATTTAATTTAAAGTCAACTTAAGTCATTAGTATTAAATTTTATCAATATCCACTGAAGTTAACTATTTTAACTTCATACTTAAAATTATTTTTAACTTTAAATTGCGATATTATATTATTTTACCAAACATGCTTAATTTATTTAATAACTTACATTAAGTTATTAAGTCATAGTAAGTCATAGAGTTGATTTACTAAACATCTTCTATGTATTATTAGGTATTACCAAATGCTCTTTAAGAAGACTTTTAATAAATGAACTTATTGACTTATTATGACTTAAAGGATGTTTAGTAAAATTTAATACTTATTTTTTAATATCTTTGATTGACTTAAAGTTAAATTATTAATGTTAAGTTGTTAATTTAAAACTTATTACTTGATTTTCATTTTAGGTGTTAAAGTTGTTTTATAAAATTAATTTAAAATTTATTCTAAATTTTCAAATTGATATATTTACTTTTATTATTTTTAACTAATATTTACTCTTTTTTTTTTAATCTTAAACAATAAACTTATTTGTTAAACATCTGTATTTAAAGTACTAGAAATGCATAAGATAATAATAAAATATTTATTATTAAAAAATGAGTTGTGAATGTGGAATTATACTTGTGAAATATACTCTCACTAAATATGAATAAGTTAGACAAATAAGATTTGGAATTAAAAATAAATTAACTATATTGACTTAACACTTAAAGTTATTTTTGATTTTGAAGTTATGATATTAAGTCATTTTAATCAAATATGCTTAATCAACTTAATGACTTAAATTAAGTTATTAAATCATATTAAGCCATTAAAATTGATTTACCAAACACTCTCTTATTATGCTTAATAATTTAAATTGAATCACTAAGTTAAAAAGTTAATTTATCAAATGTTCTCTTTATACCTTCATTTAAGTCATTAAATAATTAAACATACTTGATAAAATAACTTAATGTTATGACTTAAAGTTAAAAAGAACCTAAAGTAATAAATCAAAAGAATTAAATTATTCTTAATCCTAATTATCGTTTGTATAATTTACTCATATCAAATAAGAGTCTTTTTTTTTTTTTTTTTTGGCACACATGTAGGCTATTGGGGGGCTCATTACTTCAATTGAGATAATGAAAAATCATTTCATCTTTTTAGTTGAAACTTTAGTCGGTGCTCATAAAAATGATAGCGAAAAAAATTATTCACATTACAAAAAATAACAAATTGAAAAAGATTAATTTTCACCATTCATCATGTTTTTTTATTATCTTACTTTAAGATTTAAGGTAGTCATTTTGGTAGACAGAGACAGAATTGTTAAACCCAATGTTCCTTTCAAAAGGGCATAATTGAAGTGTAGTGTTGAATTCAATTTATTTTTAATTAGGCCTTGCTCTAACTTTTTAGGGGTTATTACTTCGTTGGTAGCTCAACACATGTATTCTTTACGGGCTTATGCATTCATAGTACAAGACTTTACAAGAGATAAGTAAAGAAACCTATAATAAACACAAGGATAAATATAATGACAATAATTGTTGGTGCACAATCCAAAAAAATGTGCCCGTCTAAGCTCAAGAGATAGATGGAATGGTCATCGTGTCTTTTACCTAGACTACTCGATAAGTAGGCAGATATGTTTCTTGTATAAAAGGATGTATGTCTGGATGGGTTGTCCAAGGACACTCCTCCAAAGCTTAAGTAGAGAGTTGGTTTGAACAAGTAAAGGTTTTTTTTTTTTAGAAAGAAAGCAACATACCTTTCTTGGATTGTACATGACTATTTATCCTTATTCATGTGTAATATCATTGCAGATATCTTAACAACACCTTAATTGTGTTTGATTGTGTATTATTATGACATTAATTGTTAGGACATAATGATCGTATTGCATTGATAAGCCGTAAATAATGGAATTTATCATAGTAATAGTTACATCAATTATGGAAAGTGCCTGGTGCACAATCAACGCTTGAAGGTGAGTAAATGTGTGGAGGTTAGTTAGATGTCATTCTCACTGTCTCCGTTTAGGAGTGTTTGTCTTCCTTCTAAATATAGATGGATTATCCATTCGACCTTAAACCCTTCTTCTAGATGACTAACCAGGTGGACGGATGAGGGAACGACCTTATAGTGAGGGACCCACAATAATGATATTTTGTTCGACGAGATCATGTTTCAACTTCTTGGCTAAAATCCTTATCATGCCCCACAACATAGATTGATGATTTCTTCACGTAATTAGGTTTGTCCTTTGATGTAACAAAATCGATCCGAAGCCATCACCTTTGTTAGCACCTCAGCTACATGTTCCATGGATGCAACAAAAGAAAGGACTCGTATTCATATTCTAATTTGTTAAATGGAGCGGGATCTTTGTGCTTCAATGCGTGAAGTATAAATTAAATGTAAATAGAAGGAATTAAATTTTTATTCAGTATTACATTTATTTTTCAACAAAACGACGTCGTTATACTGAAAATTTCCCAACATATGCACGCTCACTGGGAAGGTCCAGATTATTCTAGGAAAGCGATTCTTGACGTCCCCAGTAGTTACGAGTCCGTCCTCCGTTTGGCGGCTGAGAAAACAAGCCCGAGGAAGGTACGAGAATTTCCGTTATTTGTATTATATTATTGTTGGATTGGCTCAAGTAGAAAAAAAAAAAAAAAACAAAAAGCCCTTAGCTAAATAATCTCACTAGGTACTGTTAGGTTTTTGTTTTCTTGATTTCTGTCTTTTTCTTCTCTCTGCCAAAAAATGGAGCACTAAACTCAATTTATGCGAATTTTTTTTCTTGTAAATTTTCTTGTTCTGGAGTAGTAGCTCATTGGCGCTTCACTGGTTTGAGAATAACTGCAGGTTTTGGTGAGGTTCGAAATGGCAACGGAACCTAAGGCAGCGGCTGAGAATGTGAAAATTGACCTATTCGAAGATGATGATGAGTTTGAAATCAATGAAGGTGTGCAACACATTTATTCAATTTCAGTTTTGATTTGCGATTTATGATTGATTCGCGGTTAATTTTTTAATCCTAACTTACGACTTAGGTAAATTTGTTTTGACAATGTGCTTGTGCACTGTTGGTCTAGGGTTGAGATCTTTTCTTTAGGGAGAAAATGCAATTGGTTTTGTTGATTGGGAAGTTGTTTTGATCAGTTGGAATTGTGATTGACTGCCAGTATCCCATCAATGTTCAAATATATGAGTTTGCTAATTGGAATTATAGCTTCTTGGTTCCTGATAGATTGAAATCAGTTCAATTGGCCTGATACTATAAGATATTTATATTACTAGATCAATTGGTGGGGAAAATCCTCTGCTGTTTTCTATGACTAGATCAATTGGTGTGAGGGTCATCAAAGGTCAAATTTTATCCATTGTTAAACTAATCCTTTGCTTCTTTGAGATTGCATCTATCAGTTTTGATATGAACTTATGGATTTTCAAATCCAAGAATAACATTTAGAGTTGGCTTTTAAGTGGATACTACAAAATTCTGATCATTTTATTTTATTTTTTTGGTTAAGGTGATTGATCATTTTGCACATTTTATTCTTCATGGTTTGATTCTAAGTGCTTAGAAATCACAACTTTTTATCAAATTTTGGAAGGCAATAAGAAAAAAAAATTGAGTCTAAAATCTTATATTAATCTCTAAAGCCTATAAAATTGTTGAAGTTTTTGTTTGAGGGTAATACTTTTGACATGTTTTCTATATGGGCGAATCCCTTTCAACTCTTTCTAACACTGGTATTGAGAAACAACTGGGGGTGTTGTTTATGAGGAAATTTCAATATCATCGAGATGTAATTCATCCCATTGAATTTACATTACAGGCGAAAGATTTATCATCTCTATGGTACAAATAACTCGTACAACGGATTAGCAATCCTCCACTTTAGTCCAATTAGCCATCTCCAGAAATTGTACATGCATAGAAATTCAGTAAATTGCTGGTATCTTAGCTATTCATAATTAATATGAATATATAAAAAAACCCGCATCATTAGCTTGGAAGGCTAGGGGTTATAGTCGACGTCGATTCATTTTATTTTTAACGTCTCTAATTCAAAACCGAACATGAAACTTTGGTTTCATTCGGCTCCTTTATGGAGGATGGATAAATTTCCAGATTTAATGCACTGGGATGGAAGTATTTGAACCTCTGAATAGCGGGACCAAAACCCGTTGCCTTATCACTTGGCCACTCCTTGAGAAGGTTCTACCCCGTGGAAACGCTCTTTAATGGAACTTTAGCTCTCGCTGGTCGTGACCAAGCTATTTTATGCTCGTCACATAATATGACTATAGGGTTAGGTTTTTCCTTTTTTACCTATTTTTAGTTCATGTTATTTTTTTCCCTATCGGTACCTTGTGATTTATTGTAATTTCCTGTTACTATTTTCAATTTGCATTCATGTGTTTGTTTCTCTAATAATCTTTAATTTGAACATTGTGTTCGCTATTTATTCTTTTCGGAATCTTTGTCATGGATTTGGAGTAGTCATTAGAAACTAATCTGTAAATCAGATAAATGTTCGGATATTATGTGAGGCTTGTTACTATGTCATTATATATCTGCAAAGTTTATATTTATTTCTTAAATTATTTTGTCCATTCTCTTTGCAATATGAATGACCTTTTCAGTTCACAAGTCTGAACCTTAATTGGTAATCTAAATTCTGATGTTGCCAAGTCCACAATGAGATTCACTCTCAAGAGTGGGAAGCTTTCCCTCTCAAGAATATAAACATTTCTAAATTATAAACACCTATGATGGGTGTCACCAATTAAGTTAAGAGGCTGGCCATGACAAGGAGTGAGCCCTATGTAGAACTCAAGTAGAATAATCATTTTAATCAATTTCTTTTGAATTCCCATTATCCTGGAATTGTTCTTATCGGTCTACTATGTTCATGTAGAATAGTTAGGTGGCCAAATTCTCACCCTGTGCTCAAGGTACCTGAATATCATCCTAACTTCTTTTGTGGTGCTCTCATCTTCTTGGACCTGAGTATTTAAATTTGTTCCATATACTAAAGCTTGGACAAGGAGTGAGCTACTTGTAAAACCCAAGAAGAATAATAATTTTAATCAATTTCTTTTCAATTCTCATTGTCCTGAAATTGTTCTTGTCAGTTTACTAAGTTCACGAAGAATAGTGAGGTGGCCAAGTTCTCACCTTGTGCTGAAGCTTGTGCTTCCACAGTTTGAAAATTATTATTGGGAGGATGGACCTTGATTGTCATATGTCATAATGTATGCTTAAATGGATGGGGAAGCTCTCTACTATATTCTTTGACCAACCCACAGCTGCCACTCTTTTAGCCATGAAAGCTTTTGGGGCATCAATCCCAGGGGAGGGAGCTTCCTACTGAAATCTTCAACTAATCCACATCTACCTCTCCTCCCACTCTTCGAGTGATGAAATCTTTTGAGGGCATCAATCAAACTGCTGATTTTGAGCGTGAAATATTTTGGGGGCATCCCTCTACCCTAGATCACTTAAATACTAGGGAGACTTGAACTCAGGACCTTTGGTGCATTGCAGGAGGGTACTGCAGCTGAGCTAGACCCCAAGGGTGTCATGAAAACATTTTTCTTCCTAGTACTTGCTTTGCTTTATTATTGGAGTCAGTATTTATGTGTACCAAAAGATAATGAGGGAATTCATATTTTGCATATTTGACCGCATGCCTGAAAAAACTGGATTGTATTTCTTGGTGTTATGTATTTTTGCTGGTTAATTTGTAGGAGCAGCAAGTGTCTCTGTTTTACCCTGTTGTTTTAATAATATAATTGAATGGCAGAGTGGGAGGATAGGGCTGAAGAAAAAGTAGCAGAGCAATGGGAAGATGATTGGGACGATGATGATGTCCATGATGATTTTTCTCAGCAGCTAAGGAAGGAACTGGAGAATAACATCAAGAAAAGCTGATTTCAATGATTTCGAAATTTGTTTTCTGTGGTCTCAGTTGAATATTGACCGATTGCTGTTTAAGACGAGAAATTCAGAGTCAATGATTCTAAGGCTATGTTTGCCTCGAAAATATTCAGAAAAGAGTGAAAGAGAAATAAAATTTTCTATGTTTGATTCATCATAAAAAAGAAAAAGGAAAAAAAGAAATATATGATAAAAAATAAATAAAATGAGTTTGAATAAGTATGTAAAATTAATTTATTAATTTTAAATTGATATATTTATTTTATTTTAATTTTTGGGCAAAGGGATTGCGATTCTCTAGGAGGGGATAGGGATAGGGAGTGGGAAATAGGAAATTAACTCCCCAAGGAACAAAATCCGTGTGCCTGCGTATGTTGGAAAAGGAAAGAGTTTTAAAAGAAAGAGAAATGAGAATTGTGAACTTTGATTTCTCTTTTCTTTCGTTCATTTGTTTCTGGAGAACCATACGTGACGTCCCTAATAACGTTGAACATGACTTTCCTTCTTTTGGTTTTTCTCATTATAATAATCTTTCTTACCTTTTTAAAACATGTTATTGTCGGTGTTGCCACGAATTACGCTGACCATTTGAACACAGACTTGGCTGTCTTCTGTTCAAAATCAAGACTTTCTTTTGCCATTTTCGTAAATTTATTCCATTGAGATCCATAGACAAAAAGAAAAAGCTGAGATAACTAAATTTAATTCTGGGCGGACGATCATAGTACATGATATATAGATGATGAGGTATGCAATTAGAAGACTTCACATAAAAACGGAAGAAGAAAATCCAAGGAAAGGGATTAAGCTGGTGAAGGGAGTAAATTCAGTTTCTTATTACACACCTCATCAATGAAAAGGTCTAAGGTGCGGGAAGAGGGACCGCCATCCCCCATGGCAGCTCTTGCAGCTTCTCCCACCTCCTTCACCTTCTTCCTCACCTCCTTCCCTTTCTCCCCACTCTCCATCAACTCTCTTACCATCCTCTCCACATCCTTGGACTCCACAAACCCTCGCACGGAGCCGTTGCTGGCCAGGATTCTTAGTCCTACGCCCAACTCGTCCACCACCATCCTCGCATTCAGGTGCTGCTCTGCCATTAGAGGCAAAGCCAAGATGGGCACACTCGCACACACACTCTCCATCACTGAGTTCCACCCACAGTGACTCATAAACCCCTTCACGCTCTGGTGTGCCAGTAGCTCCCTTTGGTCCACCCATTCTTTCACTATCAGTGCTCTCTTTTTCAGCCTCTCTTCAAACCCTTTTACAAACTCGTGTTTCTCCTGTACTTTTGAACTCAAAACCCACAAAAATGCCACCTCTGATCTTTCCAAGCCCATCGCAATTTCATGCAATTGCTCAGGTGCCATCTCCGCCTGAGATCCGAAGGCCACGTACAGCACCGACTTCCCTTGAGCCAACTTCTCGTCCAGCCACTGCACCCACGTCGGCTTTTGTAGGGTCTGGATTCTTGGTGGCTCCGCCAGGCAGAGTGGTCCGACGCACCAAGCTCTAGGTCCAATCTTCTGGTTCCAGTAATCGTTGAACCTTGGTTCCAGATCGTAGAAGCTGTTGACCAGCATGCCATGACTCTTAAATGCAGCCGCGCCTGTTTCCGCCACGAAGTCGAAATGTGCACCCTTGGGTTCAAGTTCACTGAAGGGCGGCTCAAAGTCGTTGGTTGTGAGCTTCACCCAAGGGAGCCCCGGAACAGAGAAGACCTCGTCGACCGAATTCACCATCGCATGTGGCTTTTCTCGAAGCATGATTGAAGACAAGGTCATAGCATAGTTGCTCATACCATAAAAAAGAACTCTAGGAATTCCTAGTTTGTCCGCGGACTGCTGAGTCCAGCCTAGAAACCCATCCGAGATGATGCAGTGAACAGTGGGGAGGGACGCGATTACCTGTTCGAAGTGGGGTTGGATGAGCTTGGTGGCGGTGACAAAGGGAATAAAGAAAGACATGGAGGGCAGTTTATCAGTGCTTTCGATCCCAGGAGGAACACCAGGGATGTTCACCGGGAAGGGGAGATCAACAACGGAGATGGTAGTGTCAAGGAGAGAGGAACGGATTGAAGGAGAGTTAGCGGGAGTGGTGAGGACAGTGACGGAGAGGAGGCGGCGGTGGAGGAGACGAGCAAGGTGGAGGATGGGGATGGTGTGGCCTCGTGACATGAAAGGAAATAGGACGAAGTGTCTAGGCGAAACGGTTCCCATCCTTTAATTCCCTCCGAGGCTGTGGTTGGAGAATGCCTGCTTCAGAACTCCATTTATCTACCTCCATACAGCTCATAAAGCAATTTAGTATTTTTTTTATTTTTTATTTATTTTTTATAGTTTGGTCAATATTTCTTCAATTCAAGATATTTAATTATATTTAATATATAAAAAGAATAATTTATTTTTTTTTAAAATTTCTTTATTTATATAATTTTATTTTTTAAAAAATATACCTTCTTGGGTGGGGTTTATTCTAATTATAATATTTTACAATTTTGGAAATTACCTTATTCTCGGAAATATGAATAAAAAAAAAATGCAATAAAGTTACTTTATTCTCAATTATTATCTTGGTATATGGACATGGGATATTAAAGAAGAAAAACTTTTTTTTTTTTTTTAAATATTCTTCTAAAGGTTAACCTATATAGATATGAATTGCTTCTCCATAATAATATTAAAAATTGTTGTTATAATTTTTAAATATTTATAAAAAGATATTAACAATTGAATAGTTTCATATTTTATGTCCAAGTTTTATTGGATCATATTATATGCAACGTTCATTTAATTCATTTATTTCTTTCTGTGTCTTGGGGTGGGACGATTTATTGTTAATCATGGATTTAAAATTCGGATGTCACCCAGTCAACATCTTAGTATTTTCTAATATTAAGATAGCAATGTCAACTTAGTGACTTCTTTAGACGGCCAAGGTATCGACAAAGCAGGCCGCCGATGTTGATGGAGACTTTCTTTCTTGTGGGACATTTTCAGGACACTAATCACATTTATCTTTTTGTCATCGAGTTCAAAAAGTGGGAGACAATCCTGTGTACAATTCCAACTCTGTCTTTTTTAAGTTTACGTGTAAATGATAAGAAAAATTCCCATGTACATTTTCTATAGAAAGAAAATGTGAAAAAAGTTTGTACTAATTATAAAAACTTTATTCTAACACATACTAAACTCTTAATAAAATTAAGATTTCAAATCCTATGTCGGCTTCCTTAAACTACGCTCTTTAAATTGACCTTGATTGGTTCTATAAAGATATTAAGATATTTTGTAATTTAATTTGGGTAATTTTTTTATTTTTTTAGAAACTCATGATATATTTAAATGGAAAGATATTTGATGCATTCATATTGTTTGAGTAGACTAATGGTAGTAGTCGTATTATTTTGATGATAAAGAAAAAACTCTCGAATCATGGATAAATGTAAAACCTAAAGTAATTTTTTATTTCTTTAGATTGCTTACCCAATTACTAAATGTTAGCATGTAAAAACTATAAATCCTATACAGAACATAAGAATTCTTCTAGGCTAGCTTATTTTAAAATGATAGCCAAAAAAAAAAAAAGAAGAGGAAAGGTACCTAAAACATTTTGATAAATGCTTTTAAAGGAGTAGAAAAGGTGAAGAAAATTTGACTATAAATTTTAAGAGGTCAATTTGAGTTTCTTCAAATAGAGAAAATGGAAAGAGTTTTGAGCATATTTTAAGGACATTAACTTTTAAGAATTTTATTCATAACTTGGAGATTTGAAATGTTTTAATCATTAGATTTCGTCTAATTGATAAAAACTAACGTTCACAAAAAAAATAATGGGAAACTTCTTCCATTTTTTCAATACAAGAAAACTCAAATTGTTTTCTTAAAGTTGTAGCTTGAATCTTCCTTATTTATTTATTTTTTTTACTTCTTTGTAAGTGTTTATTAGGATCTCTATTACACCTCTTTTACTCCTTTGTAAGAGTTTTCATTAGGATCTTTAATGCACCTTTTATGTGGTTGAGTTTGTAATCTTCTCAAAAGTAGGTAGTTCTAGCGATTGATAGATGTAAAAATAAGCCTTTATTTATTTATTTTTTCTATAATTCACCAAATTGTTTATGTGTTCTTGTGTCACCTCTGGTTCATCATATTGAGAGATAAAAGAGAAAAATTATCTTTGATTTATGTATAACTTGTGTAATATATACAAGTTATAGAACAAAATAAAAAAATAAAATCAAGTTACAAAATAATGGAGTAAGGAAATAAAATCAAATATTCTAATAAAATTGTGAGCTAAGTCTAAGTTGTATAATGCATTCCAAAAATATGCAAACAATCATAGTTGTCAAGGGAATGAATTCACTTATTGATTATGTCAAATGGTGGGAAGATGTTCTTTCATTTTTATGTCCCCACAAGATTGGGGTTTTGTTGATAACACCAAGCTTGGAATGTGGCACAAGTTAAAGGCTTTGTAAGTGAATCAATGAGTTGATCAGAGGCGTGAACATGGGCAACACATAACTCTTTCTTGGCAACCTGATCTCTAATAAAGTGAAAATTTATTATGATATGCTTCATTCTAGAGTGACAAATAGGATTTGCACAAATGTAGGTAGCACTTATACTATCACAATAGATGATTGAAGGCATTATTAATGAGTATTGAAGCTCGCAAAATAGGTTGTGCACCTAATTCAGTTCAATAACAGTAGATGCATCTAACTTGTATTTAGCTTCTATTAATGATCGATTAATGATTTGTTGTTCTTTTGAATTTTAACTAATAGGATTGGAGCCAAGGAAAACAATGTAAGTAGAAGTTAAGGTTCTATGATTCGGGTTCTAAGCACATCTGAGAATGCATGCAAATCGAGTGGAAGTAGAATAATGATGAATGAGTAAGCCATGAAGAAGTGTATTTTTAAGATATCTAAGAACCTTAATGCTCTTTGTTGTATCTTTGTTCAGAATGGTTTCTAGGACTGATCGATCAATGGCTCAGAAGAGATAATTTTTAACTTTCAAATCCTTCAGTTTTGCATCTTCAATCATCTTTTTTTGTCCTTCAGTGAGTTCTGCCCCTGTTTCTACTGTAGGGATCCCTTGTTCTATCAGGTTCCAATATTCCTTCGAGCAGAAAATTCTCTATAAGCATACACCAGTGATCATAGTGTGCATCAAGTTTTGGAATTGTTGGTTGCACAAAGTTACTTTCAGTTGCCATCCTGACTGCTACACTCTTAGAAGACTATTGCTTCTTAGGTATTGATCAGGCCCAATGATTGCTGGTATCTGCTCCTTCTGCTCTGATACCAAATGTTAATAAATTTTGTTATTGAATAAGAAACTTACTGACTTATAGATAGCCTTACAAGATAACTCAAATAGAATTAAAAGTAATCCAGGTAACGGTCCTCGTGGTTTATAACTAAAGAATAGATCAACCTAAACAACACATCCCTTATCAATAGGAAATACTAACAAATCACTAACAAACTACCTAAAACGAATACTTTAACATCTCCATCACTAAGTTCCACCCACAGTGACTAAGAAACCCCTTGACGCTCTGGTGTGCCAGTAACTCCCTTTGGTCCACCCATTCTATCACTATCAGTGCTCTCTTTTTCAGCCTCTCTTCAAACCCTTTTACAAATATGTGTTTGTCCAACACTTTTGATCTCGAAACCCCTAAAATTCCACGTCTGATCTTTTCAAGCCCATCACAATTTCATGCAACTGCTCAAGTGCCATCTCCGCTTGAGATCCGAAGGCCATGTACAACACCGACTTCCATTGAGCCGACTTCTCATCCAACCACTGCACTCACGTCGGCTTTTATAGGGTCTGGACTCTTGGTGGCTCTGCTAGGCAGAGTGGTCTGATGCACCAAGCTTTAGGTCTAATATTTTGGTTTCGGTAATCGTTGAACCTTGGTTCTAGCTCGTAGAAGCCGTTGACCAGTATGCCATGACTCTTAAACGCAGTTGCGCTTGTTTCCACCACTAAGTCGAAGAGTGCACCTTTGGGTTCAAGTTCACTGAGGGGCCGCTCAAAGTCGTTGGTTGTGAGCTTCACCCAAGGGAGCCTCAGAACAGAGAAGACCTCGTCAACCGAACTCACCATCGCATGTGGCTTTTCTCGATGCATTATTGAAGACAAGGTCAAAGCATAGTTGCTCTTACCATAAAAAAGGAGTCTAGGAATTCCTAGTTTGTCCACAGACTGCTGAGTCCAGCCTAGAAACCCATCCCAGATGATGTAGTGAACAATCGGGAGATACTCGATTACCTATTTGAAGTGGGGTTGGATGAGCTTGGTGGCGTTGACAAAGGGAACAAAGAAATACATGGAAGGTAGTTTATCAGTGCTTTCGATCCCAGGAGGAACACTAGGGATGTTCACCGAGAAGGGGAGATCAACAACGGAGATGGTGGTGTCAAGGAGAGAGGAACAGATTGAAGGAGAGTTAGCGGGAGTAGTAAGGACAGTGATGTGACATACCACATTGGATAGAGGAGAAAGTTTTTGACGCTATATATGTAGAGGCTTCTCTTAACCAAGTAAACGTGTTTTAAGGCCGTGAGGACCCCTTTGGGCCAAAAGTGGACAATATCTACATAGTTGGGTGCAGGTCGTTATAAATGACATTAAAGTTTATCCCCGACCCTGGTGTGGGGGTTTGTTTAACCCTGTAAGGGGTATTTGTCTGTTTGGCCCCACAATCCTATGGGATACAACGAGGACGTTGTGTTTACATGAGGGGTGTTTGTGACATCCCACATTAGATAGGGGAAAAAGTTCCTGACGCTATATATGTAGAGACTCATTTTAACCAAGTATATGCATTTTAATGCCGTGAGGGCCCCTTTGGGCCCAAAGCAGACAATATCTACATGGTTGGGTGCGGGTCGTTATAGTGACAGAGAGGAGGCGGTGGTGGAGGATGGGGATGGTTTGGCCTTGTTACATGAAAGGAAACATGACAAAGTGTCTAGGAAAAACGGTTTCCATCCTTTGATTCCCTCCGAGGCTGTGGTTGGAGAATGCCGAACTCCATTTATCTACCTCCATAGAGTTCTGATCAAGCAATTTATATATATATATATATATATATATATATATATATATATATTGGTCAATATTTCTCCAATTGAAGATATATATTAGATTGGATGGTGAGGTAGATGAAGGAAAGAGTTCATTTACTTGAGATTGAGAGCCATCACTAGAGAGCACATAGATGAGGTTGGTGCATGAATGTTTCTCATACTAGATGGTTGCATAATTCCTTGGTCTACTAAGGAAGCAGGCGAGGATTAGGATGTTGATGTTAACAAAAAAGGGATGGAAATGACATGTTTACAAGAGAATTGAAGGAAGAAGGAGTTGATGAAGGATTTAGAGTAGAAGTCCCTTGATTTAAGGGAAGTGAGGAATGTGTCGAAGGGTTCATGCCTAACCAATCAATGTACCCATTTTTAGTTACCCTTAATTCTTGGACTTGATTTTTTTAAAAAGGAAACTTACTCTCAACAAACACTACATGTTTGGATGTGAAAACCTTTATGGTGTGAAAATTAAGGCAATGATAAGTATTAGGAACAATGGAATAGCCAATGAAAACACATGGTCGTGACTTGGGGTCTAGCTTATGAGTTGTGTAGGGTTTTAGCCATAAATAACACAATGAACCAAAAATCCTAAACTTAAGATAATTAAGATTAGTAGAAAACAACTTGGAAAATAGGGATTAGTGTTGGAGGATTGGAATTGGGAAATAGTTGATAAGGTAAACTACAATAAAAAAAAAAGGTAGAAGACCAATAACTAAGAGGAATAAGGGCTTAATGCAACAGTATGAGATCAATTTTGATAATGCACTAATGTCTACGTTCAACCATCCCAACAAGTTGTGGAGTATGAAGTGGTGAGGTGAAATGTTGAATACAATAATCAACTAAAAGGGAATGAAAAGCTTGATAGTCAACCACTCTATCAAAATAAATTGTATAATTAAAAAAAAAAAAAGCTCAACCAATTTTTTAAAATTGTCAATCTTCAAATTGATAAATTGTAGTTTTTTCATTCATTTTTTCATTCGTTCATGTACAGAGTATATATAGAGGGTAATCACCATTCTAAGAATGAGAAAGAATGATACAAGGAAATAATGATATAAGGAAATAACAACTAATATCCTAATATCTCAACTTTCCTAATATCTCAATATTCCTAATATCTTAATATTCCTAGTATCTCAATATTCCTAATATCTCAATATTCATAATATCTCAACTTTCCTAATATCTAAACATTCCTAATATCTCAACACTAAATGATATAAGGAAATAATGATATAAGGAAAGCATTCCTAATATCTCAACACTCCCCTCAAGTTGGTGCATAGATGTCACACATGCCCAACTTGTCTAAAAATTTTGAGAACACTTGACTTGAGACAGCTTTGGTAAGGATATCGGCCAATTGATCTTCTGATCGAATCTTAGGCAATTCCACAATCTTATCATCCAACTTTTCCTTAATGAAGAATCTATCCACCTCGACATGCTTTGTACGATCATGTTGTACTGGATTATGAGCAATATCACATGCGGTTTTATTGTCACAAAACAATCGGATTGGTTGCCTAGATAGGTAACCTAAATCCTGTAAGAGGAGTCTTAGCCATAATGCCTCACAAAGTCCTAGAGCCATACCTCTAAATTCCACTTCTGCACTTGAACGAGCGACGACATTCTGTTTCTTACTTTTCCATGTCACAAGATTACCACCTACAAAGGTAAAGTAACCAGATGTAGATCGCCTATCATCCACTGCACCAGCCCAATCAGCATCAGTATATACTTCTATATTCTGATGATCAACATTTTTTGCGAATAAAATTCCCTTCCCAGGAGCATTCTTCAAATACCTCAAAATACGCATGATTGCATTCATATGTTGTTCTCCAGGATTATGCATGTATTGACTCACTACACTCAATGCATAAGCAAGATCTGGTCTTGTATGAGCTAAGTACATTAATCTCCCCACAAGTCTTTGGTATCTTCCTTATCGGTTGATACTTGATTAGGCTCAACACACAATTTCAGACCTTCTTCTATTGGTGTATTAATAGGTTGACATCCCGACATTCCAGTCTCCTGTAAAAGATCTAAGGCATACTTTCTTTGAGACATAAAAATTCCTTCACTTGATCGAGAAACTTCAATCCCAAGAAAGTATTTCAGAGGACCTAGATCTTTCATTTCGAATTCTCTAGATAGATAATTTTGTAGAGCTTTTCTTTCTTCAGGATCATTTCCTGTAACTACCATGTCATCCACATATACGATGAGTGCCGTAATCTTACCATGTTGTTTTTTTAGGAACAAAGTGTGATCTGAATTACTTTGACGATAGCCAAAAGCTCTCATTGACTTTGTGAACCTTCCAAACCATGCTCTCGGGGATTGCTTCAACCCATACAATGACTTCTTCAATTTGCACACCTTCTAACATTGCTTTTCTGACACCATGCGTCCTGGTGGAAGATACATATATACTTCTTCAGATAACTCGCCATGCAAAAAGGCATTTTTCACATCAAATTGTTGTAATGGCCAATCTAGGTTTGCAGCTAAAGACAGTAATACTCGAATTGTGTTGATCTTAGCTACAGGTGCAAATGTCTCTGTGTAGTCAATTCCATAAGTTTGAGTGTACCCTTTTGCTACCAGTCTTGCTTTAAATCGTTCAATACTACCATCTGCCTTGTACTTCACAGTATAGATCCAATGACACCCAACTGGCTTCTTTCCTGGTGGACATTCTACGAGTTCCCATGTTTCATTCTTCTGCAATGATTTCATCTCTTCATTCATGGCTGCTTTCCACCTTGGATCAGCTAAGGCTTCCTGCACACTGTTAGGAATAGCTACAGTAGATAATTGATTTACAAATGACTTATTTGATTCAGACAAACGATGGGTAGACACATAGTTGCTCATGGGTTATTTGACTTTAGTAGACAATTCAGGTTCATATGTGGGTTTAGGAATACCTCTATTATGACGATGTGGTAACCGTTTCATGAATGGATCAGGCTCCAAATTAAGAACACCCTCAACAGACGACGATTGGTTTGGTATTTCAATGAAGACATCTTCGGACCCAAATTGTTGACCACTCATATCCAACTCACCCACTTCTTGGTTCACTAGTTCAGATTGTCCAGATTCATCTTCCTCAGAAATATGATAATCATAATCGAGAGTCTGAATTTCCTTATGGTACTCCCCCTGAAGTTCAGACTCGGATGAAAAATACATTGAATCTTCATGAAACACCACATCCATTGTAATATACATATGTTGAGTTGGAGGATGGTAACATCGATATCCCTTTTTGTGCAATGCATATCCAACAAACACACATTGCAATGCATGGGAAGTTAACTTGGTGCGTTGGTGCTTGTGTAGATGCACAAATGCCACGCAACCAAAAACACGAGGAGGTAGATTTGGGACGGTTGGGGCAACTACGGCATTAGTAAGAGCTTGGAGAGGTGTTTGAAAGTTAATTGAGCTAGAAGGTACCCGATTGATCAAGTATGCGGCAGATGTGATTGCTTCTCCCCAATAAGATATTGGTGTTTTTGCTGCTATCAAGGAAGCACGAACAACCTCTAACAAGTGTCGATTTTTTCGTTCAGCGACTCCATTTTGCTGGGGTGTATTGGAACAAGTAGTCTGATGAATGATGCCATGTCCTTCCAAATACTTTTGAAGATCAGAACTTTGATATTCTCCACCATTATCACTACGCAAAACCCGAACCTTTGCATTGTATTGAGTTTCAATCATTTTATGAAATTTTTGAAACAACAAGTTCACTTCATCTTTGGTCTTTATCAAGCATAACCATGTCATTCTGGTACAATCATCAATAAAAGTAACAAACCAACGTGAGCCACTCAAAGTTGGGACTTTGGATGGGCCCCAAACATCAGAATGTATAACCATAAAAGGAAACGGACTTTTATTCAAAATTAATGGAAACGAAGCATGATGACTTTTAGCCAATTCACAAATATCACAACGGAAACCAGAAATATCACTCTTTGCAAACAAACTAGGAAACAATTTTTTTAAATAACCAAAGGAAGCATGTCCCAGACGTCGATGCCACAACCAAATTTCAGACTTTTTCTTCTCCCCCTCAGATCCATCTGCCATCAAGGCTTGTTGCAACTTATTTGAATCCTTTGACTGCAAGTCCAAGTAATAGAGTTTTCCCCGTTTAATACCACAACCAATCGTCTGTCTTGTTTGGATGTCCTTAATCACACAAAATTCAGGCCAAAAAATGACAATACAAGATAAGGCTGTAGTGATTTGAGAAACTGACAAAAGATTATAATCTAAAGATGGAACAACTAAAACAGAATCCAAATTCAAAGTATCAGTAAGAGTTAAGGATCCTTCCCCAATAACTGGGGTTGTGTTACCATTGGCTGTGGAAACAATTTTTTGTGAGGAAGGTCTAAGGGGTGAAACCTGTCTAGAATCAAAAGTCATATGATCTGTAGCACCAAAATCAATTATCCATGTACTATTAATAACAGGTGTAAAAGTATTTAAAAACTTACCACCATGATCAGTAGCAGCTACCAATGCAGAGGCTTTCTCAGCAACATTAGCCTCTGTTTTATTTCGGCAACAATTGCAGTCGAGGTTTTCTTGGAATCCTTCTTCCGTTGATCACGATTATTATAATTAATAACAAAGTGTTGATAGCCTAAACATGGTCTAAAGGTCCATGGTTCAAACCCTCGGTTCCTTATTGTTTTCCTGGTCATACCAAGAGTCGTTGCTTTGAAATTGTGGGATATCCAGACTGGTGGGACCAGTCTTATTGCAGTGAGTGCATTTGAAGGTTGACTTATCAATATTAGGGCTTGTCTTAGGATGGTTGATCGCTGTCGGACTACCATAGCGACAAAATATCCAGGATTTCAGTTCCATGGCTCTGATACCATCTTCAAATTGATAAATTGTAGTTTTTTCATTCATTTTTTCATTCGTTCATGTACAGAGTATATATAGAGGGTAATCACCATTCTAAGAATGGGAAAGAATGATACAAGGAAATAATGATATAAGGAAATAACAACTAATATCCTAATATCTCAACTTTCCTAATATCTCAATATTCCTAATATCTTAATATTCCTAGTATCTCAATATTCCTAATATCTCAATATTCATAATATCTCAACTTTCCTAATATCTAAACATTCCTAATATCTCAACACTAAATGATATAAGGAAATAATGATATAAGGAAAGCATTCCTAATATCTCAACAGTCAAAGACTTGTGGAATTTCAGATTTAAATTTAAGATTGTAATACCAAGTGTATTTTATGAAATAATCCAAAAACACAACATATTTTAGAATTTTCAGAGCATGATGACCCAAATGTTGATTCTAATGGTTAAGAGATACTTTGGTAGTAATGAGAGTGTGTGGAGAAGATGTTGATCAAATGGTTGGTGATGGCCATTCATATACGTTGCCACTACTTTGTCCTTGTGCAATTGATGCCCTTGTGTTCAAGTTCTTCACAAGAAAATGAATGGAAAAAATTCAATAAAAGCTTGATTATGTTTGCAAAATTGAGAAATAGATAGAAGATTTTTATGAATGGACGGTGCACATAAAACATCATTCAATATAAAGTTATGAGTAGGTGTAGAGAGAGTAGTACAATTCACGTGGGTGATGGGTATACCATTACTATCACACATGGTTATGTCTTCATTGCCACCACATTCTGAATGAATAGCCAAGTTTTAATTGCAAATTTGAGTAATGTGGTGTCAACAAACTGGTTGGAGGTCTTGAACGACAAGTTTTGGCACTATGACTTACACGATCACATAGTTGGCACTACACTCATGGCTGATTGGATGAAGGGTGATTGGCTTATGGGTTGTAGTTCCTATTGTTGTTGGAGTTACTTCCATAATTATAATTTTTGTTATTTGTTTGAGACTTAAGGAAGTTTTGGAACTTATGTTGTGAAGTAGCATCAAAAACTTTCTTGCCTTCCTTTATTTCTCTTGAGATATCATGATGAATCAACTTGTGGTGTAATTTCTTAAGCTTATGTTTGGTTCCCGAAAAATACTAAAAAAAGAAAAAAAAATGTAAAGGAAAATAATTTTTTTATGTTGGGTTGTCCTATGAAAAATATCAAAGAAAATCAAATATAATTAAAACTAATTAAAATTTTTATATATTTTTAAATTATTTAATATTTATATTGATAAGTTAAAATAAAGAAAATTGTTTGAGTAACAAAAAAAATAATTAATCGACTTTTAATCTATTTTTTTTATTTTTTTTAACTTTTTCTTTTTTCCTATTTTTCCTTTGTATTTTCTTTCAAATTTTATGAGAACAAACATAGCCTAAAAGAAATAGGATTTTCCTTTGCACACATGACAACACCTAGTTTTTTGAATTCAAGATTGAGATCACTGAGGACATGGAGGAGGAGTTCATCTTCACTAACCAGAGAACCAATCAATGCAAGGTCATTAACCATGTACTTGATGGGTTAGTAAATAATCATTGACTGACATAATGTCCATGTTGATCCTTGCAAGAGTGGTTTTTAGGTTGAGTTCATGGCTTCTTGAGGCATTAGCATAGGTCCTTTCAAGACAAGACCAAGCTTCTATAAAGGATTTAGTTCCTGTGACAAGGGGAACAATGTTGGGATCAACAGACCAAATAGTTGCAAGGCAGAGGAGATAATCTTCTCTTATCCACAACTTGTAAGTCGGGTTTGGTTCGGGTGGTGATGTTGCTGTGGCCTGGAAAGTGGTTGGAGAACAAGAAAGTTAGCCGTCTACATAATCAATTAGATCATACCCTTAGACAAGAGAATTAGAAGTTGCAGACGTAACAACAATGGTGCCATCTAGGATGCTTGAGGCAGTTCTCTTTAGAGAGATATGACTCTAATTAAATATTTCAGATTAAAAATAGTAAAAAGAAAATATTAAAGAAAAGTTACAAATAAATATTTGATGGGACTCCAACCCATCCCTACAGGAGAGCTTCCAAAGACTTTACCAGCAGCCATTTTCTGTTATAGACATTTCAAATATGCATTCATTTGGAAACTTTCTTCATAGCAGCAGAGATGCAGCACCCTTGGGCACTTTGAGTGGTGCATCTTCTCCACTGCTGGAAGCCTGGGAAGCCTCAGTCTCATTTCTTCTTCTGCTTCTACTTGCATTCCTGAGCCCATTTTAAGTTTGGGCTTGGCACATTGTAATCGGACAATAATTGAACCTTCTAAACAAAGAGAACATATCTGATAAGCCCAGAAGGAACAGCTGCTTCAGGCTTCAGTGTGGGCCTTCGTATCTGATGACTCATGGGTTGGTGTTTGTTCGGGCAACCATGGTTCAAAATTGCGGTATCAATTATTGACTTGTAGGGTTTTGAGACACATCAGACTCGGCATCTTAGGTTGGTTGGTATTGGCCAATGCGCAAAGTAAGATAGTTAAGAAGTTAATAAAGTTAAAAAAATGATTTTTAAAAATAATATAATTAAATAAATTAAGAAACTAATAAATTTTAAAATATATTAACATAATAATAAATGATATGATTTATTAAATTGTTAATAATAAATTAGCATATAAAATAATACACCATACATAATATCATTACCTTATAAAACAATATATTAACTAAATTAAAACAATTCATACCATACTTAACATATAAAATAATAGTTTTGAAATTCACAATCCCGAACACTATTGGCATATAAGGAAAATTGATGCACATACATGATCATGTGAAGTAAAAATCATTCACATATAAAACAATAGATTTGGCCATTTTTTCCAAATTCCCAATCCCAAACACCACTTACCTACACTGCAAGAGAGGGTACCCAGTTTGCAGAGGCAAAGAGCCTCCTTTACAGCACACACCACAAATACTACAGAGATGGAGGAGAAGAGGCAACACCAACATGCGAAGATTGCCACCAATGGAAACATATGATGTATCTCACCAGTAAGGAAGCCACTACAACATCATTGTTGGCATGAAGGATGTTTCTTTCTTTTCTTCTTCATCATGGGTAAAGTCATGGTCTCCAAAAAAAAAAAAAAAATCATTTTGAAGAGAATCTTTGATTTTTAGAGATTTCTTGGTTTTGGTTGCTCTTTGTTATGATTTAAAAGGGGAATAAAATATTTTTTGGATTTAATTAGAGAATATTTTAATAACTCAAACAATTCAACTAAGTTAATTAGGAATCTTGACTCAGTCAATTGAGTTCAATCAATTTTTGTGTTAAGTCTATGTTGAAGATGGTATTTGGTTTAAATGTCCAAGTTGATTGAATTGTATTGGACTTAGTCAATACTTAGAACCTTGGGGGCAACAACTAATGGTTTGTTCATGAAAATTGCAATACCTAAGCCCAACTTAAAAAAAAAATGAATTAAGAAAACAATATTTATGTAGTTAGACATAATTGCTTACGTACATGGAAGAGATCAAATTCACTCATAAATTTCAGATCTCTCAACCTCTTTTTATCCAAAATTGACATACCTTTTGCCTATCTCTCTAACTATCCACTTTTTGAATCTTTCATATATTCTTATATAAAGCCACATATATATAGAGCCTTTTGAGCTTTTACTCATACCTAAACTCTATAAATATCGACTTTTCCAAAAAATATAAAAATAATAATTTGAGTCACTCAAATTTCCTCAATTCATATGTGTGGTTATTTCTCCTTTATATCCACACTTTTGCATCCCTTAAGGGTAGGTTGTCATCATCTTATAATCAATAAGAATAAACATGTAGAGAAATCATCTTTGTCTTATTTACAACTTTGTTCCTTTTGTGATTAGTCTCATCATTTTGCTAATGGTTCCTCTTAGTTGAAAGCAAAGTTTTGATCATCTTATCTTTATATGTTTCATCTAATATCAAAATCTTTTCCTTCTTCTATTCTAGCAACTTCTTTAACACTAGCATATAACTCTTTATGGCATGACTTTACCATCATAGTTTGACCTAAAATTATCTTCTCAATCAAAATGTACAATTTTTGCATTTTCCCCTTCTATAACTATTAAAGCACCTTTGTTAACATTCATAATATTGTCATTCATAGAAAAATCACAGCCTAGAAAGAAATTAAACTCCTCAATTCAGAAACATACTTAATATTAGTTAATATCCTCCCAACACTATCAAACATCTTCACTTTCACAATTCCAATATTAATATCATTAGTAGAATATGAAGTCTTTTAAGATTCAAGTTTTTTCTTTGTTTCTAGTAGCCTCACAATACTTTCTAATAAGTCATTTTTTGTGGCAATAGTAACAACTCTATACATCCCTCCAAAATGTGATTGAGAACAATAATCTCTTATCATAATATATCTCTTGCAAACTCTTACCATGACATGATTCAAACTTCACCATAGGAACTTGTTCAATATGAAATAAATTATTTGGTTGCTTAATATATTCTATTTCTAAAAAAGCAATTGGCCCCTTATCTATGGTCAATGTCATATTTCAACTAAAAGTGTAGTCATCAATGTCTCATATGATTTCGATAGGGATGTCAATAAAATAATCATTTCATTTTCTTCATCCGTCTTGATCTCTACAATAATAATTGAGTTATGCACTTATTAAATTTACTTATATGATTTCTAACATTATCTTTCAACTGAAAGTATAGTCATCAATGTCTCATATGATTTTGATAAGGATGTTAATAAAATAAGCGTTTGATCTTCTTCATCAATCTTGATTTCTACACCCAATAATTGAGTTATGCACATATTAAATTTACTTACATGATCTCTAGCATTAGTTCCTTTATCCATCTTCAACTTATATAATTGTTTTTTCAAATATAATCTATTTGTAAAAAATTTTGATTGTATAAATTTTTCTAAACTTTTCTTTTATAAATCAAAAAGAGATTTAACATTTAGAACAATGTATTTTACTATATGAGTTAAACTTAAACGAATAGTGCTTACTGCTCTTGCATATAATTTTCTCTAATTTTCATCCTTCATGCTCTCTGGTTTCTTGTTTTATAATGTTTTGAGAAGTCTTTATTCCATCAAAACATTTTAATAATATTTATTGGAAATTGAAATTATTTTTCTCATCAAAATGTTTAATATCATATTTTACACCAAATCATCTTCAAAAATTTTTTCCTAGGATCTTCACATCACAACTTTGAAACAATTTTTTGGAAATCACAACATCCAAACATAGTACAAAAAAAGTGAAATAAAGAAAACAAAATATTTATGTGATTCGATGCAATTAACTATGCTTATCAAAGAAAGAGATAAAATTCACTAATAAACTTCAAAAATATATATAGAAATAGAGACACAAACTCTCTCATCCTCTTTCTATCCAAAGCCCAATTCCCCATTTGCTTATTTCCTGTCACTTTTTTGACCATTCACTTTTTCACTATCTCATAAAATCCTTTACAAAACCAAGTATATAGAGTCTTCAAAGCTGACCATAAATAATAAGTTTTCCAATCCTACTCAAACTTAAAAAGGTAATTTATCCAAACCTAAACTCTATAAATAAGACGTTCTTGAAAATAATTAAATAATTTGAGTTAAAGTTACAATCTAGATGCTTCACAACTACCTTAGTTCAAACAATATCTCATTCTTTCCATTTTTTATGGTGACCTGCAAATTAAGGAATATTTAAAGGAGGTTCCTAGAGATTGCCTTCCAATAGTGAAGTTAATGTCTAATTGGGAAGAAAAAAATGTAATAGGGTTTTTGGGAGTAGTAGCACTTTCCTTTCACCTTGATTACTATGCCCCTTATATAGTACTACATAAGGGCAAATGACCAACAACCTCTATAGTGATGACATTTATACTAGCAATGGTGGCATCTTAGGAATGTCAAGCCTGATAGGTGCTAACTAGGCTAACTTTATTGTTTAAGGGAGATTGGTAAGATCGAATCGTGTGCCTAACCCATTGTACTTGAGATTGACTTTCGCGCAAGCTTGGGCATAAAAAGGCCTAGATATTGGGGCTTATCCAAATACAAAGAGTGTGGCGCATGAGAGCTCATCAATTTAGGGAATTCATCTAGATAACCATACTTAGGGTCAACTTGGCTCATGCTCAAGTGCAACTTCTAGACAAAATGGCATATTTGCAATTAACAAGCTAGTGCCCTTAGTGTTCATGGCTAAGAAGTATCAATCTCTTTTTAGCCGTGATTACCCAAAAACTTTTTCCCCTATTTGTTAATGTCATTTTAAAATAGGCGAGCAGTGTGGAATTGCTCATTATTATCATAATTAAATAATGCAAACTCATGACACTGCACGCACAATAACACTCAATGTATCATGTTTTCTCATATAAGGTGCTTGGATCATTTTATGAGTTTTGCAAAAAAAACAAAAAACAAAAAACAAAAATAAAACGCAAAAATTGACTTAAACAGAGCACTTTGGAAGGGCTAGTAACCTTAGAAGGAAAATGATGTGATGCTCTAATGATTCCTTTTAAGAAACTACAAAAGAAAAAAAAATGCATAAAACAGGTCAACCTCGTAGGTTTAGCCTAGCAACCTTAAAGGCTCTTTAGGCTGCCCACTAGGGTAGCCTAGCAAACATTGGGCTCACTAGGTTGGAGGCCTAGTAGCTAGGACAACCCTTCTTTGTAATTTTAAGCTATTTTTCAAGCCCAAGCAATCCTGTGACCTTCCCGAATCCCTCTTTCTTCATTTATTACTCTTCATCTCTTCTCTTTAGTGGAGACTTGAACTTAAAATCGCCAAATCTCACTCACTTCTTCCCATTCTCACCCTTCACCAAAGCTCTCTAGAACCATCGTCAATGCCTTAGGAGGTGATTCAAAGCTATCATTACCTAATAATCTTAGGAAGTCACCTCATTTTACAAGTTGTTCAACGAAGAGACATTCCATTTGCCTCCAAGTTGAAGGCTTTTGAATATCACTTCACCTTTTATAAATAGTCAACTATAAAAGAAGTGGAAAGGAGAAGCATGGTCGAGAACAATGTAGGAGTAAGTGAATGTGAAAAATAAAGGGGAAGAACTCTATTTCTTCAAAGTGTAGTTGTAATCTTACATCTTTATTTATGTTTTCAAATGTTTAATTTTCAATTTTATTATTTTGTCTAGCTTAGGCTCCCATTCAATTCATCAAATGTTAGTTAAGGCAAGTTAGGGCAAAGATCAACACCTTCATTATTGTCACCACTTGTTATCATTACTTGAAAATGTCTTAAGCAAACGATAGTTGGTGGAGTGATGACTATAGTACTGTAGAGCCCTCATAAGACTTTATCAATCTTGTGTCGTAGGATTAAGCGAAGGGGTGGGAACTCTTCTAGTGGCATTAGTCATAGGCATGGGCCACAAACTTTGTAAACACAAAACTTAGCTCAAATTAGGTTTTAGTGTTTTGAAAGAAAAATGGGCGGAGAGAGCAAAAGCTCTATGGTGTGGTACCTATCTAAGACAGGGTCATAAGGGAAAATTGCATAAAATAAACTCAAACTTTAGCCATTTTCTATTTATTTAATTTCTTGAATTTTCAGCTCTCATACCTTTCAAATTCAATGTAAAAAATATAAAGAACTCCCCTTTCATCTCCTTCTTGAACTAATTCATCGGTCACTTCCTTTGGGTTTAACTATTGGGATACTTTCCAGGTATTATAATTTTCAAGTCCTTGAGCTTGGGAACTAGTTGACAACAAGAATACTATTCCGAGATCCAAGCGGTAGTAACAATTATATTGTTCTACAATGACTTTTTCAGCTTCATACTTCACACAAACAATCCCATAAAACTTCCCGAACTAGTCAGCATGTTGAACTGGAACAACTTTCTCGTCACCACATCCAGTGATCTAATTATGCACAAAATGACTGATGGAGACTGATATCTACTTTTGGACACATTCAGTATACAGGGGGCAGGTACAGGTTCCTTCCCCTCCATCCACAAGCCCCACCGGCTAGAGACACCGAAACCCCATCATTCATACGTAAAAGGTATACAGTTCAATTCTAATGTGATTGAGTAGAATCCAAGACACCCTGTCCACAGCACCATTTCTCAAAATTCATTATTTGAACCAGAGACGCAAGGACCCCATTGTGGAAAAATTAGACAACCTTGTTGGAAAGGGTCCCTTGGTGAAGTCTTCAGTCAGCAGAGAACTCCATTCCAGGACTATTGCCCAACTGCTGAAATTCAAATCGCCAACCATGCTTTTCTAGGGAATAGTATTTCCTTGGATCAGATCTCAATCCTATAACTTTTATCCCACCAACCAAATGCAGATGCAGTAAACCTGAATCCCAATGAATTGCAAGGGTTTGTTGTGAGATTTCAATTTATATATTTAATGATCATACAGGATCGTATGTTGAATCACATGAAGAAATTATGCCATAATTACTATTAAAATTGTACCAACCTGAATCCATGTGTGAATTTGAAGACAGTATGGATCTTCTAAGGCTGATGGAGGGCACCACCTTTCTCTGATTCTCTCAGGCAATGGGAGCGGGAGAGAGAGCGGTTCAGTTCTTTCAAAAGATGTGATGCATTGAAAAGACATAAGCCTCACCTTTTATACCCTCCTGCCTTAGGGACCATACCCATTGGTTATTGGGCCTCACGGGCCTTAGGCCCATCATCTAAAGCCCGTGATTGCGTTGGGCTCTACACATAAGGTGGCCCATACTCTTAAAATGAACATTAAATCAAAATGTCCATAATTTGAATAGCTTAATCATGAATCATTGTTAAATATGTGAGTCCATATTTCAACATTTGTATCTTTGATTCTGGAATGAGGTTATGCTCAGCTGTTTAACAGAAACAGTCATTTCTACGAATATATGCATATAAAAATAAGTAATGCGCAATATTCAACAAAGCCCTGTAATCTCAATTACTTGAGCTTGAGAAATATTCAGAACAAGAAAAAGGAAGAGAAAACTTTCTCCTTCTATGTAATTGTATGGTGGAGGACAAACAAAAACATTACTAAATTTCACATAAAAGAAAACTTAAACCACAGGTTCAAAAATGGGGAGGGGAAAAACAGAGGGAGAGGGCCAGAAAAAGCAAGCAGAGATGAAATCAGCCATGAAGAGAAGCGCTGAACTCTTATGTCAATTCAGCTCCAACATCTCTCGAAATGCCACTCCCCTGGCCCGAAAACGTGCTGATCTTGGGAGTGCTAGCGCATGTTCGACAGATAGGGCAAATGGGTGTCTTCAACAGCCATGAATCTATGCATTGAGAATGGAAGAAGTGCTTACAGTTTGGCAATAACCTGCACTTATCCCCCTTCCTGAAATTCTCTAAGCAAACGGCACAATCCACTGGGCTGTTACTCGCTTTCTCTAGTGCTACCGCCTTGTATTCAAAGCAAGGAAGCTTCTTCAGTTCATCTTGGGACATCCCTAGGCCTCCACTGCCACCCCTTTGAACCATAGCCCCATTTCCATACGCTCTCCTAAAAGCCCTCCCAACAATACACACATGAATTACGATCAAAACAGCAATACCCACAAACAACAATACCAAAGATACCACAATTTCCATGACCATAATCTGCGCTGAAAAAACCCAGAAACAGTTTTCTGAAAAATACCCGGATTTTCTAGCATGCCAAACACCCCAAAATCAAATCACAGAACTCTCCTCCTTTTCCAGTAACACAAACAAACCCAGAAGCTGAAACGGTTGTGCAGGCAATAGTAATGCATGGACGCTTCAGATCATTGATTTCACCAAAACCCAGTTGTTGCAGTTGTCTTCAGCTTTCAAAAAAAAAGCTGAAACAGAAGAATCTTTGGGGAAAAAAACTGTACTTAGATGAATTCTTGGTGGTCTCTGCATGAGGAGTTTGGTGGGTGGGGTAAACAGAAATTGAAGCTATGGCATGCCTGCTTTGTCTTTTTCTATTATTAAACTTCTGAAAGCATCTATCATGCCTGCCTAATGATATCGAAGAAACCTGGAAAAATTACAAGTGAACCCTCGTGGTTCATGGCTTTTTGATTCTCGGGAAAGTACGAGAGAGAGAAAAAAAAAAGAAAAAACACCTGGATTTAGCCTGGAATTCTATAATTGTCTGGCAAATTATAGGTTTTTATTTCAAATTTATTTTATTTTTGGTAAAAAATTATTATTACATCTAATAATTCTTAAATACTATAATAAATTTGTAAATTGACTAGAAGAACAAACTTTAATTATGCAAAAAGAAGATAAGACATGTTTCTTTTATGGAGATGGGAGGATGATAGATCAACATCATTCATAAATTTATTCTTTTGTCTAAACCCAAAATGTCAAAGTACAACTTGTAAGGAATATAGCACAGTGTTTAAGAAGTCCAGCTGTATTAAACATTTGAATATGGAACTATGATAAAGTAATTCCATGAACCCTAGATGATTCCACAAATATGAGCCATTTGATGTGATGGGCCATCAAATCATATGGCTTGTGATTGGAGTAAATGGAAATTTGGATGGTTGAGATTAATGGATTATTGTTGTATAAATTCATCTTTTGTGCGCCTAAATGTTTGTCATATATAAGTACAAGTGGAGTTGCAAGTGTTAGATTTATTGAGAATTTTATGGTGACAATGATGGTATTGCTTTAATTTTTTTCAAGCCTGCCCATTTTGATGAATTATTTAGAGAGATAAGTTGGCTGGGGGCATGTGGGAGAGATGGACTATCTTCTTAGGGCTATCATTTTTGTGTCAAAAAATATATAGGGTGAATGATTTTAGAAAAGAAAATTAAAGAATTAGGTTGGTTGATTAGGAGATTTTTTAATTTGATCCAAAATTTCAGCCCCAATAAATGATTTTATAATTCAAGTACAATTTACATAATTGAGTAGGATTTTTATTTTGAACAACTAAGAATTAAACCAATTGTATCATGAGGTTGATTTTATTGTCCTTCTTAGTTTTACTCTATTGATAAGAATGCTTTTTCTTTTTTGATAAAACAAAAAAAATTTAGTATGATATGGAAAATGCTAAAATACCATACTTGTACCTACTCAACTCTTAATCCAAACTATTGAATATAGATTATGAGATTTAAGTTATTAAACAAGAGCATAAATGAATGGGATCAAAGTAAAATGGTACAAACAAATAAGACTAGATATAAAGAGAGAGAGATGAACCTGCTAATGGGCTAAAAGCCATATATTGTGTGTTGTTGACGCATAAGATATAAAATATTGAATAATACCCTTGGTCATCAAACATTTGAATAATACTTACAAACAAAAATTTTCTTTATAAGCAATCGGTCCATGTGATGGTTTATTAGTTGGTGGTTTTAAGTATAATATCTTAGCATTACTTTGTGATTAAGGTTCTAAATTGATTTTTAAGCTATTTTGTTGCATATAACAAAAACATCTTCTCAATTTCTAAGCTATTAGTACTTCTCCATGTGGATTTGTTTGGCCCCTCTTAAGACTTTTAGTCTTAGAGAAAAACATTCTATTTATGTAATTGTGGATAACTACTCTAGATCTACTTGAGTTCTCTTCTTAAGTCACAAGAATGAAACATTGCTTGAATTTTGAAAGTTTTATATATATAAAAAAAGTTTATTACCACTTCTATTAAAATTAATCATGAAAGAGAAATTAAAAATTATGACAAGTTTAAAATATTTTACAATAAGTATGGAATTGAACACAATGTTTTGACTACTAGCACACTTCAACAAAATAAAGCTATTGAGAGGGAAAATATGACTTTAGCAAAAATGGAAAGAAGTATGCTTAATGAAAATTAATGAATTGCCAAAATATTTTTGGATTGAAGTAGTTAATGCATATGTTATGTTTTAAATAGAGTATTGATGCATCATACTCTAAAAGGAACTTTATAAGAGTTCTAGAAAAGCAAAATAATAAAACATTAGTTATTTTAATGTCTTTGAGTACAAATATTTTATCTTTAACACCAAAGTAATTTATAAATATTTTTCTTATAATTAGATATTAGAATTTATCTCTTGATTATTCATCTTCTAACATGACTCATAGAATTTTCAATAAAAGAACCCTTATAAGGGAGATATCGATAAAAGAACTCTTAGTGGAGGAATAGATTCATGTTATGTGATTAATTGAATCTTCTAGAAGGCGTAAAGGTTGGTGATGAAATAGATTTGAAAGATAACTTGTATAAATTGAAGATTAATGAAACCCAATAACATTAGGAAATGGAAAAGAGAGACAAATAAAGAACAATTATCTGCGGTGCCCATAAGGAGATGACCAAAGTCTAGAATTTCTTAAGAGTGGAAGTAGGGATGGTAATGAGGCAGATTTTTTCGGCTACCCATCCCGTCCCGCCCCGCCCCTAATGGGACGGGGTTTAAATTTATTAAACAGGTTTGAGACGGGTATAGGATTTTTTTTTTTTAAACCCAAGGCGGGTTCAGGTATTGCCCCATCCTGCCCCACTCCGTTTACATATAAAATTAATTTTAAAATTAATTTAATTTAAAAGTTTATTTTACTATTTTTAATATATAGTTAATAATAATTTTTTTAATAAAATAAGTTATAAAAAATATAATAATTTTATTATTTATAAAATATATTTATTTTAATGTAATTAAAATTTTTTAAAGTAATTTAATTTTTTTTTAAAAAAAAATGCTAAACGGGGCGGGGCGGGGCGGGTATGAGAATTTCCTATACCCATCCCGTTTAATTTTTTAAACGGGACGAGGATGAGAATTGTTTTTGCTAAACGGGGCGGGGTTGGGATGGGGGCGATCCGTCCCGAACTTGCCCCGTTGTCATTCCTAAATGAGACAGGGTTCAATTTTAATAAATGAGTTTGAGATGAGTTTGAAATTTTTTTTAAACCCGAGGCGGGTTTGGGTACTGCCCCATCCCGCCCAACCCTGCCCCGATTATATATAAAATTAATTTTTAAAATTAATTTAATTTATTTTTTATTTTTATATTTTTAATATATAAATAATAAAAAATATTTTTAATAAAATAAGTTATAAAAATATAATAATTTAATTATTTATAAAATATATTTATGTTAATGTAATTAAAAATTTTAAAAGTAATTTAAAAAAAATAAAATTAAAAAAAAAAAAAGTTAAACGGGCAGGACATTTAACTTTTTATAAAAAAAAAAATTAAATGAGACATTTAATTTTTTATAAAAAAATTATCATTCCTGCCCAACCTCTTTTAACTTTTTAAATGAGACGGGGATGAGAATTATTTTGAATAAACGGTCCCGACCCGTTATCATTCCTAAGTGGAAGTGTGAAAGTTTGCAACTTACAATTTATAAAATCAAATTACAGATAATCCATCAAATAGGAATAGAAGTAATAGGGCAAGTCTTATACTACCGACTTTCACGAACCATCAATTTCTCGCATGCATGCGTGGATGGAGAGAAAAGCCAGGACGGGCAACTGCAGCATCTCAATTAGCGAATAGCCAAGAAAAAGGGAGCATTTGAAGCCCTTTTTTTCTCCCGATCCACAATGACCAGATCCAAAAATTAAATGTCAATATCCAAATTTAGGCATTGGAAGTAACTATAAATTGTGGAATCATGAATTGGGAACGTTAGGGGTCTCGTTGTGAACACATCACCTTGGCCCCTCTCAACCAGATCCCACCTGCCTCCTCTCATTGTTAGCGGTTCTTCTTTTCTTCTCGCCCACATCTCTACCCTCTCCTTTTCTTGGTTCTTGCAGCAGCTAGGAAAGATGGTGAACCCAGACACAATGAGAACCATCGTCGGCATTATTGGTATCATATACATATCTATATCTTCCCCTTCATGCCCTATCATCAATCTCATTTCAGTCATCTCCAATCATGTATATATATATACACATATAATTTCTTTCTTTTCTTTACGTTTATGCAGGAAATGTCATCTCTTTCGGGCTATTTGCCTCGCCTATGTAAGTAAAACCTATTCTGTCATGGTGTGAATTAATTATCAACCTAGTTGTTAATAACATCATGGATATTTGAACTTTGAATGCAGCCCAACTTTCATACAAATTGTTAAGAAAAAAACCGTGGGAGAATTCAAGCCAGATCCCTACCTAGCAACTGTACTGAACTGCATGATGTGGGTCCTGTACGGCCTCCCATTCGTCCGTCCAGACAGCCTTTTGGTCATCACGATCAATGGCGGTGGTCTTGTCATTGAGCTCATCTACGTCACCATCTTCTTTGTGTATGCTGATTCACTAAAGCGCGTAAGCTATTTCATCTCATGAAGGGAAGAACATTTTTCCTCAATTATTTCTCACTTCAAAGGGTTTTATATATATATATTTTTTCTTTTTTGGTTAATTTCAGAAAAAGATAGCTTTGTGGCTTCTGTTTGAAGTGATCTTCATGGCCATTATAGCTGCCATTACCATGCTGCTCTTCCATGGAACCAAAAATAGATCATTGTTCGTGGGGTTATTGTGTGTTGTGTTCAATGTTATTATGTACGCTTCCCCGCTCACCGTCATGGTAAGTATGAAAATCTATTCTTCCATGTCTGCATGAAGAATATTGTTGAGAACTTTTATTTTATTTTTTATTTTACAGCGTCAAGTCATCCGGACGAAGAGCGTCAAGTACATGCCATTCACCTTGTCGTTGGCCAACTTCGCCAATGGGATTGTTTGGTCTATCTATGCACTCATTAAATTTGATCCCTACATCTTGGTAATCTTCAAAAAACTAACCAGAATTTTGGAAATTAATGCTAATTTCTAATGAAAATAGAATAATTACCCACAATTTTGTTGTGTTATTTGGTAGATTCCCAATGGCTTGGGATCTTTGTCTGGCGCAGTCCAACTGATCCTATACGCAACCTACTACAAGTCCACCCCAAAGGACGAGGACGATAAGAAGCCACCCGAGGTTCAACTCTCCGGGATGTGATCATGCAGGCCTTTAGTTTCCGGATCTTGTATTTCATTTTGATTTGTTTTATTTTCAATTCATTCTTCCTCATTTTTCTCCTCTTTGGTGCATGTATTCAGCCATGATTTGAAAGGAAAATGACAACAAAAAAATTTAAAAAAAAAAACAAGGAAAAAAAAAGGGGGAGGGGGAGATAAATCTGCTATTTTAGTAGTTTTGTCCGAATGTTAACACTCTTAAATTGACGCATCGTACTACCCGTATGCATCCAAAAGCGTGGTGGTAGAGCTTTGTTTAATTTGATAATAATTTTAAAAAATCATATTACAATGCTTTATAGAACAAAAGGTTTACAATTACAAAATAACGAAAATAAGCAATGAAAAAAAAAATAACAAGAACATGCAAATTTATGTAGAAAACTTTAAAAGGGAAAAATCACGAGTAGAGAAGAAAAAAAATCATTATATCAAAAAATTGGTATAAAAAGAAAGAATTGAGAGATATTACAACATGAATATAATACATCATAGACCTCAAAATTATAACTACATTACATATGTCGCATTGCGAGATTTTTGGGTTAGACCAAATAAAATTCGAATCACCAAACTATAACAAGAACTAAAATATTCTTAACTTGTTTTCCATATTTTTAAGTATATTTAAAAACAACTTTTATATGTATTATTTTATTTTTAATTATTTTTCATATTTTATATGATTATTTTTTAAAATAGTTATAAAACAAGTGAAAACAATCATAAAAAAAAATTAAAAAATGTTCTTTTAAAATAGTTTATATATAATTTTTTATTTTTAAGAACAAAAAATAGTTTTCCTTTTTTATTTGTCAAATGTGTTTTCTTATTTTCTTGTTTTGGAAAACAAAAAATAGTTATAAAAAACATTTACCAAAGGGCCTTAATTATCATTAACCAAGCAAACAAAAAGTAATGTTGGATATATTTTTATTTTTTGTCTCTAAGATCTCTAATGTTAGAGGAAAATATTAAATGTTGCATGTAACAAAAAAAAAAAAAACTTTGTTTCAATTTCTAGACCATTATTATTCTCCTTGTGAATGGATTTGTTTGGCCCTCTAGGGCTTCTAATATTGAAATATATATATATATATATTTCAAATGAGAATAAGAAATGGAAAAGATAGAGACAAATAAGAACAACTACCCCTTGTTCTAATGCCACAAGAAGATAACCAAAGTCTAGAATTTCTTTAGAGTGGAAGTGTGGAAGCCTATGACTTACAATTTATAAGACAAAATTATAGATAATAATAATAAGGATGATGTTACTTCCCATGGAGGCAATATTATTGATGATGCAATTAATTATTTTGTTAAAATTGCGAAGGAAATTGCTAATTCTTAATTTGATTTTAGGGTCTATAATGGTTATATTCTTTACAAGAAATTGAAACGATAAATCAAATAGAAGCCTTCTAAATAGGCAAGTACAAAATTAAGTGTTAGAATTTGGTAATCCGAATTTTATTTGGTTCAATTCGAAAAGTTTGCGGTGTGACTTATGTGGTGAAACTATAATTATGATATTTTTTTTAAGAGTGTGTGGTGGTAGTAGAAGGATTGAGCCTATTGGGGGTGTGGGGGCATAGCCCTTGCGATGCGGGCTTACTTTGTTAATTATTCTCGCATATGTAATATGAGATTTTATACCACTATGGTAACTTGTGGATGATCATCTATGTATATCTTTTGTGACTCCTTATAAAATGGAGGGACCCTTAATGAAAATCTATTCAATTTTTCTCGTGCATTCCATTTTCTCTTTCTTGTTTTTTTTTTCTTCTTCTTTCACTTTGTTATAACACGCTATCAATAGAAATAGTCTCTACAAAAGAAATCGAAAGACTTCTCTCTCTTCTTTTTCACAAAAATCTATGTCTTAAACTTATATCATGATTTTCTACTTTATTTATATATGTAATAAAATTACCTTTTGATTTTGCATTTCGCTTATTTGAATACATAAATGTGTACAAATATTATTTAGAGAATATGTTTTTCTTTCTAATAAGAAATCATGAAAAAAAAAAAAACTATAACCAGAAGTTATGAAAAATATGTATAATCCTTACAACCAGAAATTATGCGACAAATATAAAATTACAAATACATAGCCAAAAGCTATATATATGATTTCTAATGCTTTGTTTTTAATTATACGGTATAATTGGAAGTTATACAAAACAATATTATATAACCAAAAGCTATAAAATGAATAGTCCATAGTCTGAAGTTACGTACAAATCTACACAATGAAAATTCATAACTTGAAACTATGTATAAATCTACACAATGAATAGTTCATAACCTGAAGATATGTACAAATTTTCACTTTTTTTTTCCTTATAAAATAATCATAGCTCGAAGTCATGAAAGATATTAGCTTTTAATTTCTTTTAATTAGATTATTTAACTCAAAGTTATACAAAATAAAATTTTAAATGCAGAAGCTATACAATAAATATTTCATAACTTGAAGTTATGTATAAATTTATACATTCTTGTTACATGGAATGTTAGTAGAAACTGTACAGAAAATGTTTTCACAGCCAAAAGCTATATAAGCCATACTTTCTATACTCAAGGCATAAACTTGAAATAATGTTAAAACATTTTATTAATTTATTCATAGTTTATTCCAATAAATTGAAATATTTTCTTATTAATATTATTCCACATATAGTTTTTCAATTAATATCAAACATTGCAAAGCTTTGTTGTACTCGATATTATGGGCAAGAATTACTTATCTTGAGTTCTGGATGCTAAAATTCATCTAAATATGACGAATCTTGAAAATAAGATTAAATAAGGAAATACAGCATTCCTACAAGATTGTGCCCAAGCTTTAATATTCCTTCGTCATCACATTGATGAAGGATTAAAAGGTGAATACCTTATAGTCAAAGATCCCCTCATCTTTTGGAATAATCTAAAGGAACGATATGACCATCGAAAAACTGTAATCCTTCCAAAATCACACTATGATTGGATGCACTTGAGATTACAATATTTTAAGTTTGTTAGTGACTACAACTTGGCTTTATTCAAAATTAGCTCTTGATTAAAATTATGTGGAGAAAAAGTTACTGAAAACAATATGCTTGAAAAAACATTTATGACTTTTCATGCTTCGAATGTGCTTTTGCAGTAGCAATATCGAGAGCATTGTTTCACTAAATATTCAAAATTAATCTCATATCTTCTTGTGGTTGAACAAAATAATGAGCTTTTATTGAAAAACCATCAATCTCATCCTATTAGGCTTATGTCATTGCCTAAAGCCAATGCCACATCTATCTAAACTCTTAGACATGGGCAAAAACACGGATATGGATGAGGCGGAGGTAGAAGACATGGTTGCGATCATAGTCGAGGTCGTGGTAGACATAATTCTTCTCATTGTAGTGGTTTTCAAAGTAAAAATAAAAATTCAAACCATCAAAAGTGGAATAATTCAGAGGCACAACCTGAAAATGGGTTAGAACCACAAGGTAAACATGTTTGTGAGAATGAATGTTATAGATGCAGTATGAAAGGATACTGGTCACGTACTTGTCATACTTCAAAACATTTAGTTGACCTTTATCAAGCCTTAATAAAAGCAAAAGGAAAAGGATTTGAAATGAACTTCATTGATGGTGATGGTCTAGTAGATTTAACCTATTTAAATGTTTTAGACTTCATTGAGGATCCTAATGGGAAAATTGACCATTTAATTGGTGATGGAAACATTTGTATGATTAAATGTTATTCTTTGCAAGTAGTTACACATTGTTTATTATTCATCTTTTATAGTTTATTTCACATTTTATTATTTCTTATCTAAATTCTTTTCTTTATTTATACTTGAAAATACATGGATCTCTCTCATACCTTGATACATCATATAACATCCAATGTAGATGCATGTCTTGTAGATTGTGCCTCAACACACACAATCATTTGTGATAAAAAATATTTTTCCAACTTACCGTTAGTTAAGTTTAATGTTAATACAATATTAGGTCCTATAGACTTGATTCAAGGCTCTAGAAACACAACTATTATTTTATTTAGTGAAACTAAAATTCACATTAAGGATGCTCTTTACTCTGCTAAATCCAAGTGAAATCTTCTTAGTTTCAAGGATATTCATAAAAAAAAAATATCACATTGAAACTATGAATAATGGTAGTAATGAATACCTTCTCACTACTTCAGTTATTTCTAGAAAAAAAAAAAAAAAAAAACATATCTTGGAAAAACTTTCTTCTTATTCATGGGGATTATATCAAACAATCATTAAACCCATTAAGTCATATGTTGTCATGAACTAGAAGTTATGTGACTTAAAAACTTTTATGATTTGGCATGAATGCCTTGGTTATCCAGGGTTATCTATGATGTGTCGTATCATCAACAATTCTTTTAGGCATTCCTTGAAGAACTAGAAGATTTTGATGCCTAATAATTATAATTGTGTTGCTTGCTCACAAGGCAAATTAATTACTAGACCGTCATTTACCAAGATTGAATATGAATCTCCAACCTCCTTAGAACACATTCAAAGAGATATTTGTGGGCCTATTCATCCACCTAGTGGACATTTTCGTTATTTTATGGTTTTAATTGATGCATCTACTCGTTAGTCCCATGTTTATCTTCTTTTAACTTGAAATGTTGCCTTTGTCTGGTTATTTTCTCAAATAATTCGACTCAAGGCACAATTCCCTAATCACCCAATGAAGACAATTTGTCTTGATAGTCTTGGTGAATTCTCCTCTCAAACATTTCTTGATTATTGTATGTTAATTGGTATTGATGTTGAGCATCTTGTTGTTCATACCCACACTCAGAATGAATTAGCTAAATCTCTTATTAAGTGTTTGTAACTGATTGAAAGACCATTACTCCTAAGAACAAAATTGTCTTTGTCTACTTGGGAGCATGTTATTCTTCATACAACTACTTTAATTCGAATTCATCCTATAGCTAATCATGAATGCTCACCTTTATAGCTTGTTTTAGGCTCCTAACGAAATGTTTCACATTTACATATTTTTGGTTGTGTTGTCAATATTCTCATAGTTTCACCTCAATGTTCTAAGTTAGGTCCTCAATGTCAACTTGGTATATATGTTGGTTTTAATTCTCCATCCATTATCTATTATCTTGAACCTTTAACAAGTGATATTTTTACTGTCCGCTTTGCAGATTGCCATTTTGATGAAAATGTTTTCCTACCATTAGAGAGAGGTAATTCAATTCCAGAAGAATGACAAGACATTACATGGTATGTATCCTCTTTGTCTCATCTTGATCCTCATTCAAGGCAATGTGAACTAGAAGTTTAGAGGATTATTCATTTGTAAGGACTTGCAAATCAATTACTTGATGTTTTCAAAGATATAAAGAAAGTAACAAAGTTACACATACTAGTTGTGAATGCCTCAACACATATTAATGTCCCTAAAGAACAATTAGAGAATGTCATAACAAGTGAATCTAAGACACGTTTGAAGCGTGGTAAGCCTATTAGCTAAAATGATTCAATTCTTAGAAAAAAAATGAACAACATATGAAAAGCTTGGTACTCTTGTTCAAGAGCTTACAAATATGAAAGGGTTAAACGATGAAACTCGACTTGATAAATAGTTAGCCCCTAAAGAGGCATAAATTGATCAAATACCAGTATTTAGAATTGAAGAGATCTCAATGAGTCACGTGGATGAAACAAATAACCATAGTGGCATTATCATAGACAATATATTTACATTCTAAGTGGCTATGGACATCATGAGAAATTATAAAGATCAAGAACCATAAACTGTGGATGAATGTCGAAAAAAGAATGATTGGCCAAAATGGAAAAAAAATAATCTAAACAAAGTTAAACTCATTAGCAAAACGAGAGATATTTGGACCTGTAGTTCAAACCTTTGGAAACATAAAGCTTGTTGGATATAAATGGGTCTTTGTGAGAAAGCGAAATGAAAATGATGAAATCATAAGATATAAAGCATGACTTATTTCTTGAGGTTTCTTTCAAAGACCTGATATAGACTATGAGGCAACTTATTCCCTTGTAATGGACGCAATTACATTTCAATACTTGATAAGTTTAACAGTCTTTGAAGAACTAGATATGCGTCTCATGGATATTAGTACAACTTATTTATATGTGGCTATAGATATTGACATATATATATATATATGAAACTCCTTAAAGGATTCAAATTGATTGAAGCAACTAATTCAAAACTTTGAAACATGTACTCAATCAAACTACAAATACTTTTATTTGAATTAAAGAAATTTGGATGCATGTGGTATAATCATTTGAGTGAATATTTGTTAAAAGAAAGATATGTGAATAATCCAATTTGCCTATGTGTTTTTATCAAGAAATTGGAAATTGGGCTTACAGTAATTACAATATATTTGAATGATTTGAACCTTATAGGGACTCCTAAAAAGCTCCCCAAAACAGCTAATTATTTAAAGAATGAATTTGAAATGAAAGATTTAGGGAAAACAAGATATTGTCTTGGCTTGCAAATCGAGCAGTGTTCAAATGGTATATTAATCCATCAATCGACATATATAGAGAAAGTATTAAAACGATTTTATATGGACAAATCACATTTTCTCAATTCCCCTATGGTTGTTCCTTCATATAAAGTGAACAAAGACCCGTTTCGTCCTAAAAAAATTAAGAAGTGCTTAGTCCAAATGTACCATATCTCAGTGCAATTGGTGCACTAATGTATCTTGCAAATTGTACTAAACCAGACATAGCATCTTCTATCAACTTACTAGCAAGATACAATTTTGCCTCATCTTGAAGTCATTGGAATGGGATTAAACATATATTGCAATACCTTCATGGAACAAGTGACATAGGGTTATATTATTAAAAAGAATCAAAATTGCAATTGATTGAGTATGCAGATGCAAGATATCTTTTAGATCCTTATAAAACTTGATCTCAAATGGGATATATCTTTACTTATGGTAGTACAACAATATCTTGGAGATTAGTCAAGTAAACAATGGTAGCCACTTCTTCAAATCATTCATAAATTTTTGCAATTCATGAAGCAAGTTGTGAATATGTATGATGAAGGTCAAAGATTCAATATATTCAATAAAAATGTGGACTACCTTCCATTAGAGGCAATGCAACCAAATTACATAAAAATAATGTTGCTTATATTGCACAAATTAAATGAGAATTCATAAAAGGTGATAGAACTAAGCATATCTTCCCTAAATTATTTTATACCCACGAGCTCTAAGAGAAAGGTGAAATTGATGTTCAATAGATATGTCATGCAATAATCTAGCAAATCCATTCACAAAGACATTACCTTCAACCACATTGAAAAGGTTAAGGTATGACATCGGAATACGAAGAATGGGAGATCTACCAATTGAAGAGTTGAAGAAATCATGATCATGTCTACATGAAAGGAATAATACTTGTGGATGATCATCCATATATCTTTTGTGACTCTCTATAAAAGGGAGAGACTCATAATGAAAATCTATTTAGTTTTCCCATGCATTCCATCATTTCTTTCTTGTTTTTTTCTTCTTCTTCCACTTTGTTACAACAATATATATATATATATATATATATATATATATATATATATATATATATATATATATATATATATAGTTTTAGGGTTATGATGATTATGTTTTTATTGTAGTCGCTCGTAACTTTCCTCATTTGTATCAATTTTTTGATATAATGGATTTCTTTCTCATTTGCTCGTGGTTTTTTCCATCTAGAGTTTTCCATGTAAATTTGTATTCTTATTCTATTTTTTTGAAATATATATGTTACAATGGAGATATTTAAAAAAAAACATCAATAATACTCACTTTTTTTTTTATTAAAATAGAACTAGTCAAATAATTACAATACAAGTGTCTTTGGATTCACAACAAATTATAAACTTTCAGTATTTTTCTTCTTCTTGTTTCGTTGGAATCTTAACTCTAACTCGTTTTCTTCTTTTTTCTCTTCCATTATCACTTTGGATCTTCTTCTTCTAGGTTCGTCTTCAATCCGGGTCTTGAACATCTCCTTCCTCGCAACTGGAAATAGGTCTTCAACACCTCTTCCCTCACAAAGATTAAGTGTCGTCGAAATGGAAGATGAATTTCTCATAAGAACACTATAAAATAACACTAATATACAAATAGAGGGATTTCTCACTAGAAATATAGAGATTTCTCATGGGAAAGATGGACGAATTTCTTATTGGAAATGGGTAAGAGGATTTCTCACCAAAAATGGAGCTTGTAAACTAAAAGATTTCTCATCGAAAATGAGGCTCGTAAAACAAACGATTTCTCACTAGAAATGCAACTCCTAAACCAATTACCAAATATGGAGAAGAGAGAGAAATGATAGGAATATGGCGTTCTCATTCATGTTGTGCAAGTAGCAATTAACTACCTGTTTCAATTTTCAGTTTATATATATGTCTTACTATTTGGATGGTTGAGATTCAAAATCTTCCATCCAACAATTGCAACACATTACAGTATTGCCCACAATTCTATAGAATTTTCAAAAAATCTATACCTAATGCAATAATGCTACTAGTCCAGTATAAGTGTAAAGAATCACTAGATAATTTGATATGGTATTGAGAGTTTGTTTAGTAGTATTGTTGAAAAAGAATCAAAACATTTTATAAAAATTGAAAAATATTTTTAAAAAGTTCAAAAATTATTTGTAATATCTCTCAAAGAAAAAAGTTAAACATTGGAAAATAAAATTAATTAAAATATTTGTGAATCATCTCTCTCAAGTCTCAACCATGTCCCCACTTGTGTCCTTGTCTCCTTATTGCTAGTTCTTCTATTGTTGTTGGTTCTTCTACTATTGTTGGTTCTTCTTTACTATTGTTGGTTCTTCTTCTACTATTAGTTTTTCTATTGTTGCTGGTTCTTCTATTGTTGTTGGTTCTTCTTCTATTACTATTGGTTTTTCTTCTACTAATGTTGGTTCTTCTACTCACCCACATATTTCTCTTCTTTTCTTGATTCTCATAGCAAGAAAGATGGTGAGCATAGATACAATAAGAACTATCATCGGCATTATCGGTATCATACATGTACATATCTCTTATCATCAATCAATCTCATTTCAATCGATTAAATCTATAATTTTCTTTTCTTTTCTTTTCTTTACGTGTACGCAAGAAATGTCATCTTATTCGAGCTATCTACCTCACCTAGCCTAAGGTTTAGACAAATTATTAAGAAAAAAATTGTGGAATAATTTAAAACTGACTCTTACTTCACCACCACAATGAGCTGCCTCATATGGATTTTGTATTATATATCCCATTCATCCATCCCAACAGCCTTCTTATCATCACAATCAATGGTGGTGGCTTTGTCATTGAGGTCATCTATGTGACCATCTTCTTTATATATGTCGATGCACAAAAACATGTAAGTTCTTTCATCTAAACGAAAGGAATAATATATATTTTTTTAATTGTTTCTTACTTTATTTTTTTATTTTTTATTTTTTGTTAATTTCAGGAAAAAAAAAATAGTTTTGTGGCTTGTGATTGGAATGATCTTCATTGGCATTCTAGCTACCATTACCATGTTGTTCTTCCATGGAACCCTTAAGAGATCACTATTCATTGGATTATTTTGTGTTGTATTCAATATTACAATGTACACCGCACCGCTTACTATTATGGTAATACTGCAAATCTTTCTCCTATGTATGCATGAAGAATATTGTTGGGATTTTTTTTTTTTTTTTTTTTTTTTTTTTTTTTGCATCATCAAGACTGCAAATATATTCTATTGTCTATGTATGAAGAATATTGTTGGAATTTTTTTTTTATTATTAATTTTTTTTTGTAGCTTGAAGACTACAAATATCTTCTATTGTTTATGTATGAAGAATATTGCTAGGAATTTTCTTTTTTCTTTTCTCATGGCATCAAGACTACAAATTTTGTTTTCTACTATTGCTAGGAATTTTATTTATTAAATTTTTTTCTACAACGCTAAATCATCAAGAGGAAAAGTATCAAATATGTGCCATTTAACTTGTCGTTTGTCACTTGACAACTTCTTCAGTTGGATTATGCACTTATTGAATTTGATCTCTACATTTTGGTAATTCTAAAAAAATTAGTTTGAATTTTGGAAATTAATGATACATTTCTAACTAATATAAAATAATTAACAACATTTTTCTTATGTTTTTGGTAGATTCCCAATGCCTTGAGCATTTTGTTTGGTGCAATTCAGTTTACCTTCTTTGCTATCTATTACAAATCTAACCTAAAAGATGAGGATGAAGAGAATAGGTCGTCCAAGGTTGAACTTTCTAGGATGTGATCATGTTAGCGTTTAAATTTTCCCGTTTCACATCTTAAATTTTATTTTACTTTGTCTTATTTTCATTTCATTTTTGTTTTTTTTTTTAAAAAAAAATCTTTGGAACATTTATTCAGCTGTAATTTCAAATGAAGATGAAATAAAAATAAAATAAAATAAAAAATGAGGGAGATTTATCTCACATTTTAGCATTTTTGTCTATGTTAATTCTCTTTAATTAACCCATGTAAGTGTCGATGTTAGCCAAAAGCATTGGAGTAAGGCCTTGATTTAATATATTTAATTATCATCAATTGTGCATCTAAAAATACTTTTTTGCTTTTAAATATGAGAATTTATTGGATTGTGGAAACTTATAGATGATCATCCATATTGACGTAAATCTCTTCATTAATCCCTATAAAAGGAGAAGATTTGCTAATGAAATTATATTCTATTTTTCTTCGAGTATTTTTGTTTATTCTCTCTTTTCTTTTTTTCATTCTCTTATTTTACATGTTATCAACACAACACTCTGAGTATATAGAAAAAATAGAAGAATGCTCGAGTTAGAAAAAAAAAAAAAAATTCATCTACAAATTTTTTTATATGTATGTAGCCTTGTTTTCTTCAAACAAAATATGAAAAATGCTATGCATTGTATTTTATTGTTATAATTTTTATTTACTTTATCTCATAGCCAAAACCTATGTAAATCATAGTTCATATAATCAAGTTAAAAGTTTGTAATTGTAGGTATTTTAATTAATGAATAACCACAAGTTACATACAAAAAAATTTCATAATTAGAAGTTATGAAAAATATGTACAATTCTCGTAACTAGATGTTATGAAGTAAATTACAAAATTACAAATACATAATCGGAAGCTATGCATATGATTCCAAATTGCTTTTTAATAATATTATATAATTGGAAGTTATACCAAACAACATTATATAACTAGAAGTTATAAAATGAATAGTCCATAGCTTGAAGCTATGTGCAAATTTGCACAATAAATAGTTCATAGCCTAAAGTTATTTACAAATTTATAAAATGAATAATTCATAGTTTGAAACTATATATGAATTTGCACGATAAATAGTTTAAAGCTTGAAGCTATATACAAATTTGCACAATGAATAATAGCCCAAAGCTATGTACAAATTTGCACATTTTTTGTTCTGACAAAATAATTATAACCTAAAACTATGAAAAATATTGTTTTTTTTTTTTTTTCATATTCACACATTTTTCATAACTAGAAATTATGAAAACAATCCTTATTAACAATTATTTCATAGCCAAAAGTTACACACAATTTATAATTTTCTTATACAATCAGAAGTTATACAAAACAAAAATGTCAATTAACAATTATGTTGTTAGAAGGTACAAAGACAATTTTTAATTTTGTTATATAATAAGAAGTTATATCATAACATAATTGTCAATTTTTTTAATATAATTATTATAACATTACTCAAATTTTAATTATTCATAGTCTAAAGTTATGAAAAAAAAGTTAGTAAATTAATAATTATTAAAACTCATATAGGTAGAAGCTATATAAAAAATATGTTTTTTTTATAAAATTATACTATATAGTAAGTTATATACATATTATTATTCATAACTTAAAGTTAGGAAAATTAGAAAATTAATATTCCTTGTAATCAAAAGTTATGTCAAAGTTGTTAATATGTATTTTCTTATAATTAGAAGTTATAGAAAACAAAATTATTAACTAATAATTTTGTACAACTTTATAAAATTTATATAACTAAAAGTTATAATAAAATATATTATAGTCTGAAACTATAATAACAAATATGTAGATAATATTTACATATTATCAAATGATTAATATTTTATATATCAAGTTATACAAATAGATAAGTGTTTGATAATTTTTTTATGAACTCCTATTATTAGAAGTTATACCATCATTAGTAAAAATATTTACATATAGATGTGAAATTTTGTGATACATGAAAGTATGATATTTATATTTTAATATTCTTGTATTAAAGGTGATATTTTCAAATATTTTTTATTCTTACTGTTTAATATACAATAATCTTTTGATATGATAGTTGAGGTTAATCTTAATCTTTATTTTTTGATATCTAATGTAAAATATGTTTGTTATTTATATAGAAAGTTGAGATTTTTGGATAATTTTTTTTTATTTGGTTGTATATGATTTCAATTTTTAATGCTTTAAAAAACATGCATAAGAATTTCTCTTTATGTCAAAAAGGTTTGAATTTACTTGTTGAGAATTTAATACTAAAATTATGTGTTGAAATTTTTTATTACATATTTTGTTTTGGATAAATGTGAAATATATGATTCAATCATATGATTAAAATTTTGATTTTTATATGTCAATTAATATTTCTTTAAGGCATGTCGTTTTTTATGATTGGAAAATTTTGAGTTATATAAAATAATGTATATTATTGCATGTTATCATATGTGTTATTTTTATTAATGCAATAATTTCATTATCCAAGAATAATTTTTCAATCACAATAAATTCGACTATTGTTTTCAATATATTTTGTTATATCTTTATATTTATATTTAGATAGATTTGTGGTGTTTCAATTAAAATTTTGAGACATGAAAAAATTACAAGATGCTTTAAATCATGATATATTCTCTTGAAATTTTGATTTACGAATTAATTTTTGCACGTTGATTTAGATAATAATAATATTTGAATAAAAATTATTGATCTATCATTACAATTAGTTTGATTATTGAAATACTTATCAATTATTTCATGTATAAATTGTTTTACACTTACAAAATCAAATGTATGAGATATTTAAGCAATATATAACTTTAAATTACATTTTTCATGTTTGTTTTGTTGTGTTACATATGCTCTCATTGCTTTTACATAACTTATTAATCTAAGTCATTATCAATAACTAGTATTTTTTTATTGATTTTAACTCTTCTTCAATAGTAAGATTTGTTCAATTCTATAAGGGTGAGGTCTTTATGACCATGTTTTATAACTTGTTATTTTAATGAAACTTTTATCTCATTAATTACTCAACATTGATAACAAACAATGTTAACACTATATCAGGTAATAAAACCTAATTAAATACTCTAAAAGAGCTTATACTATGCCACTAATAGTATATGATTTCATGTGAATAATACTTTATATTATGTTAGATCCAAAAGAATCTTGCAAGACCAACTTGTTCTCCTAGGGTAAACAATGATGCATTAATTCATTGTAAAGTCATATGGATGTACATTTTAAAACTAGAAGTGTTTATCTAATTACTAATCTGCTTATACACTTTAAAGGTAGAATGACATATTATGCAAATTATCATTTTAATAAGACAATTTTCCTGTTAATAGAGAGAGAAGAACTAATTCTTATTAAAATAATGAGAAATTATTTGGAATGCATTGACTTTGACTCATTTTGATACTCATACTAATCAATGTGAACTAAAACTTCAAAAGATTATTCATTTGCAAGGACTTGCAAATCAACTACGAGATGCTTTCATTGATGCAAAAAAAGTGATAAATTTATTTTTATCGACTAAGAATATTCTAGTACAAATTGATGTCCCTAAAAGACAATTAAATAATAAGTATAAAGCATGCATGAAGTGTGGTAGACCTTGAAGAGGCAAACACATTCCTTAAAAAGAGGAAAACACAAGGAAAGAGGAAAACCCATGGAAAAATATATGAAAAGATGACACTCTTGAAGAAATTACATCTAAAATGAGTTATTATAATGACTGATTAGTTTCAAGTGGCCCTTAAATAGGCACAGTTCAACCAAGTAGCCTTGGAGAGGCATATATTATACAATTAGATTTTGAAAAGATATAAATACCTAATAATGATATAATCTTAATTATCTACTTGCATACGGAGAAAATGATTAATATTTGGATCTGTAATCCAAACTCCTCAAGTTGTCAAACTTGTTAGATATAAATGAGTATTTATAAGAAAGTGCAATGAGAATAATGAAATCATGAGATATAATGTGACTCATAGCTCAAGGTTTCTTATAGAGACTTGGTATTGATTACGAGGAAACATATTCTCTTATGATAGACGCAACCATATTTAAATATTTAATATGTTTAGTAGTCTCAGAAAGACTTTATATGCATCTCATGGATGTCGTTACTGCATATTTATACGAAACTTTAAATAATAGCATCTATATGTATATACGAAAATCCCTAAAGGATTTCAAATGCCTTAAGCAACAAATTCAAAATATTATAGTATTTACTCAATTAAGCTACAAAGATCCTTGTATCGATTAAGTCATCCAAAGGCATGTGGTACAATCACCTCAATGGATATTTAAAACAGGAAGTATATATGTATTACCTTATTTACCTATGCATATTCATTATGTGAAATATTTGCAATTGTTATAGTATATGTGAAATATTTGAATTTTTTCAGAACTCCTAAAGAGCTTATAAGAATAATTGATTATTTGAAATGAAAGATTTTAGAAAATAAATTTTTTTGTCTCGGCTTGCAAATCAAGTACTTTTCAAATAAGATGTTAATTTATTAGTCAACATATATAAAGAAAGTCTTGAAGCACTTTCATATAGATAAATCACATTCATTAAGTTCTCCTATGATTGTTTGTTCACTTGAAGTGAATAAGGACTTGTTTCATCCTAAAGAAGATAATGAAGAACTACTTGGTCTAGAAGTATCATATCTCAGTGTTATTGCTACGTTGTTATACCTTGCAAATTATACACTACTAGATATTGCATTCCTTGTTAACTTACTTGCACGATATAGTTCTACACCAACTCAGAGACATTAGAATAGAATCAAACATGTACCACAATGACATAAGTCTATTTTGTTCAAAATGATTAGAATCTCAATTGTTTAGATATGTAGATTCTAACTATCTTTCACACCCTCACAGAGCTCGATCTCAAACGAGGTATGTATTTACCTATGATGGTATGACTCATGAAGATCAATAAAGTAAACGATGGAAACATGTAGACTACCTTCCATCAAAGGTCATGCTACCAAATTATATGAATATAATGTTGCATACATTGTACAGATTAAAGAAAAATGCATTAAAGATATTAGAATTAAGCATATATCACCCAATTTCTTTTATATTCATCAACTCTAAAAGAGTGATGAAATTGTTGTTTAACGAGTAAAATTTAGTGATAATTTAACAAATTTATTTACAAAGGCATTGTCAACTACAATACTCAAGAAGCTCATTGGAATACATCGACTTAAAGATTGTTATGTTGTGCTATTAGAGAAAATATAATCATGTTGACATCAGAGGGAACTAATTGATAAGAATATCACTACGTTGTACTTTTTTTCCCTTCGTCTAAGTTTTGTCCCACTAGGTTTTACTAGCAAGGTTTTTAACGAGACAATTGTAGTAGTCTCAAAGAATATTGTAGTTTTTTTTCAGTCACTAGGGTTTTTCCTAATAAGGTTTTGGTGAGGTAGACATATTCTTATGACCATCCAAAATGGAGTGTTATAAAATATGAGAATTTATCACATTGTGGGAAATTGTGGATGATCATATTGTAAACCCTCAATTTTGTCCTCCTAGCACATGTCTTATTAGATACTTATTCGATACTTTACAGTAGCTCCTTGGTGGCTCATATCTACTCACATTACTTACCTTTTCTTGAACTGCCTCGAAAACTCTGATTGAGGGATTGCCTAACCCCTTATTATGACCTCGGCAGCTCTAATTTAGACTTAGACACTTTCTTAAACGCCTTAGGCCCACTTAGACACTTCATCGGGCTTAATTCACTTAGGTCCACTTTAGCACTTTTTTTTTTTAAACCCACTTTTTATATGACTTGCATGATTGCATGACCTACATGACTTGCGTGGCTTATATAGATTTCTTTATTATTTTTATTTTATTTTATTTTATCTTATTATAAGTTTTCTAAATCATATTTCTTGGCTTTTTGGGCATGAGGAAACGGGCCGTCACCTATTTGGAAGGAGAACCAACAAAATTTTGAAAAAGAGGAGATTTTGTTTTTTTTTTAGAAGGATAGCACATATATTATTTCCATGGGGAAATCAGTCGTAAAAAGAAAGGCATGCATTACATAAAAAGGAAAGAGAAAAAGGGGATTTTCCTCCAACAGATTTAGGGGGTTCTTTGGGGAAGGCTGATATATATACGTGAGAGAGAAAGAAAAAAGAGAGGATTTTTTTATTGTCAAGGGCAGAAAAGCGCATAAAGGTGGAAGAGGAGCAATTGCAACCGACTTTGTCTAGGTATGCTTCTGGTTACTCTGGGTGTTCTTACCCATATTTGATTTCTCCATTTTGGTCATTTAGAAATATTCAATGTCTTGTTGTTTGGTGTGGATGGAAAGGGCCACAAGTTGTTCTGCTGGGATTGGTCGTTTGCTACTCCACCTTGATTCGATTTTGATTATTTTATAAGTCATTGATGTCTTTGGAAATATAGAACTCCATGCTTGAATGTTATCACGCTTGGTTTTTTTCGTTTAAATCTTATTCTGCATAGTTCCCTCCGCTCTTAACCCATGGATTAATACTTGAAGTGGAGTTATTTATGCTTACTAATTCAACATCTTCTACTCTTTCCTTCTCCAGATATCTTACATCAGGAATTCTGTCCGGCCAACGTTTCACCTTTTTCGGATATCTCACATCCGGAATTCTGTCCACCGACATTCCACCTTCTCCGGATATCTCACATCCGAAATTTTGTCCGGCCAACGTCCCACCTTCTCCTTATATATCACATCCGAAATTCTGTCTAGCCAACGTTCCACCTTCTCCGAATATCTCACATCCAGAATTCTGTCCAGCCAACATCCCACTTTCTCCGGATATCTCACATCCGGAATTCTGTCCAGCCAACGTCCCACCTTCTCCGGATATCTCACATCCGGAATTCTGTCCGCCGACATTCCACCTTCTCCGGATGTCTTACGTCCGAAATTCTGTCCCACCAACGTCCCACTTTCTTCGGATATCTCACATCCGGAATTTTGTCCGGTCGACGTTCCACCTCCTCCTCTATTTGCTTCTTTGATTGGGAATTTATTGTTTTTAAATTGAATTTTTGAATCATTTTTTCAACTAAATATTCTCAGCATTGAAAATTCCATCTTTAATAATCCTTTGCTGCCATTTTTTCCTCTCGGCATGCACTTTCATTATTTTCTTTTACTTTCAACCATTTTCTTGATCTTCTTGATTTTTCACATGCATGAACAAAATTCATGGTTCCAAATAATGGAATTCACTGAACCAATTCATGCAAAAGCAATTAGGGCTTTGGTGAGGGCCCGACATTCATGATATTCTCATCAATATTGTTTGCTTGATATTTGATTGATTGTGATTCCTCTTTGTGGCATTGAGATTATTTTGCATTTGTTACTAAACAAACTTGTTTCCCATAGAGGAGTATTAGCTTGTCATCCGGGTACGCTCTTCCTGCCCTCAAAACTCTAAAATTATATGAATGTGTATGTTATCATGAGTCATGTCCATGTTTTGATGCCATAATTGATTGCCTTGATGCTTGTTTGATCATCTTTGATAAAAATGTATATCATGCGTCATATTTTCAAACTAATCTTTGATGTCTTGTGATAGCGCTTAGGAAGCGGTTCAGGTACGCACCCTAACTCTTCTTTATTGTGATCTTATCTTGTTTAGCATGCAATTTTTTCGAAATCACCCTAGCTTACTTAGGTATCTACAATTAATCAATTAATTACCACATTACCCTTAACTTAGTCAGTAGAGACCTTTTTAGGGCTTAGAGGGGTGCTACCTCTTAGAGGTACCTTCCCAATAAGTAACCTGATCCTCGGACCTAGACTCAGGTTTCCCAAAGATATGCTTTTTCCAAAACTATGAAGTCATTTTTTTAGGGTTTTTCTTTCTTGTTTTATTTTCCCTTTAAAATAAAAATAAAATAGGTGGCGACTCCAACTTTTCTAAAATTAATTTTTCACAAATAAAAAGCGAGTTTCGCCAATCGAGTGGGGACGCATGTGAAAAATGTGGGTCCACACATACATATTGTTGTAAATCTCTTCCTAAATCTCTATAAAAGGAAGAGACCTACTAATGAAATTATATTCTACTTTTCTTTAAGTATTTTTGTTTATTCTCTCTTATTTTCTTCTTTCCATTCTCTTTTTTACAACATGTTTAAAATTTAAGTAATATATTTTCATTTCCTTAAATTTCCCGTCATAACCATTTTGTCAAAAAAAAAAATGAAAAATGGAAAGGGTGAAATATTTATGGGAAAGAAAATAACATTAAAACCGCATAAGAAATTTATAGAAATTCAAATCGAAGTCGCCATTAGAGCATCATGTAATTTAGAGTTGCATAACCGATTAAAAAGGTGGCTCAACCACCAGAGTAAATAATATTAATATGGCCTTGGCCAAAAACTAAAACCAATGTGAACCCAAACTGAGTTCAATTCACTAATTAGGAGGATCAACCAACCAAATGGTCTTTTAGTGTACTACAATATAATGAAGGCAATCGTGGTAGTGGGTGGAACGATACTTATACTCAACACCGAAATGATCGTGCTTTTGGTTGTTTACTTCTTCCTCTTGTGGTGTTTTGTCTTCCGTAAACAATTTGACTGGTTGCGATAAGAAAGATAGATGATAGAGGGATTTTCTACGTTAAAGCTCAAGAAACTTCTGAAACTTGTTGGAAAAAAATATGGCGATGACGACCATGGAATATGTAGTGTGTCTAGAGGAGATGAAAGAGAAGGAAATAACCAGAATGCTTACTTATGATCATAGATTTCATCTAGAATGAGCAGATACTTGGCTACCTAAGCCCTCGATGTGTCCATTTTGCAAAGTTGAGATCAGACATGAAGATCTTTGTTGAAACATGTTTATGCTATTATTTTAACTTGTTTTAAGTTTGTTGAAACAACCACTACTACACTATTGCTTCTTGAGCGGTTGTTCTTGATTTTTTTTGTTTTATTTAAATTAAATTTCGTTAATTTTTTTAATTAATTAACTTCGCAAATACTAGTTTTTTTGTTTGTGTTTTTGTTTTTGTTTTTTTTTTTTTTTTGAAGAATTATGTAAATATGTTGCATTATGAAATAAAATAAGAAAACAAAACCCAAAATTGGTCATTTAAGGGAAAGTACAATCTAACCCCAAAAAAAAATCTACCTTTGATGTATTGTAACAATGTCCTCTCCACTGTGCTCGAAAATGCCCTTTAGCCAATTAAAGCATTTTTTTCTCTGTTTCCTTTTCCCTCTCCCCACTCTCATCTACCCCATTATCACCTTCTTACCAAATTAAATTAATTTTTATATTATAATTAAATAAATTAAATTTACACTTTTTTAATACTTTGATTTTAATTAATTTTATAAAACAATTCTCATCTTTTTCCTTATTTTTGATAATCTACTTAATTAAAAAAACTAACTTTATTTTTAAAAAATATAATTCATTTTCTTCATTATTTATTTCACTTTCTTTATTAAAATTTTATTTTAACATCATGTGTAATTAATACATTAAAATAAATTTGTTTTTAATATAAAAATATACTCACCTATAATAACTAATAATCTAATAAATAAATAAACAAATACTAATATTTTAAATAATTTTGATTTCAAATATATATATATATATATATATATATATATATATATATATATATTTTATTTTGTTTCTATTTTTATATTTATAATTTTTTATAAAATATTAAACCTAAATTTAAAAAAAATAAAAATAAAAAAACACCATCCACATGTGTTGAAACTAAATTTTTTGTTTTCTTCAAAATAAAAACAGAAATAAAATATTAAAAATATTAACTTACCTTTCATTTTATTCAATAAAAAATTAGTAATGGATCATTTTTAAGAACATTTGATTTTAAAAGCAATATTTTAAGGTAGATAAAATTAAAATTTAAAAAGTGTTTACATTAAATTTTTTAGTATAAATTCACAATTCCCGTCATATTACATTTAAAAAAAAAACTAATGTCTTTTTATTAAATATGTAAAAAAATCATTTTTTTTTAATTAAAATTTTCAACCATTAAAATTGTTTTTATTTTGATAAATAATGCCTTTAAAAAGTACATTATGTGTTTTTTTTGCATATTATTTAATAATATTTTTCAAAGTCATAGCAATGACAATAAAGGACTTAATAAGTTAATACATGTTGCTATCTATAATGGTACTTTTAGTTACTGACATTGTTTCTTTTAGATAAAAAAACAATGTTACTATTTTTAGTATCATATTTGATATAGGTTGAAGCAGTGATCAATGATAAATAAGTTAGTACATCTGTTTATTTACTGTGATACTTTTAGTTACTAAGATTGTTACTTTTAAGTAAAAACTATGTTACTATCTCTAGTGGCATGCATATTTGATGCGGAGGATGAAGTGGTGATGAGTAATATAACAGCTACGTACGTGGGTCCAATCAGGTGCACTAATTGACTTGTCTTGGCAATTCATCTTTAATTAGTTGAAGGGCATTTTCGAGCACAATGGGGAAGACAATGTTATTGATATTGTTTCTTTTAGGTAAAAAAACAATGTTACTATCTTTAGTGTCATATTTGATGTAGGTTAAAGTAGTGATCAATGATAAATAAGCTAATACATCTTTCTATTTACAGTGATACTTTTAGTTACTAGCATTGTTACTTTTAAGTAAAAACTATATTACTATCTCCAATGGCATGCATATTTGATGTAGAGGGTGAAGTGGCGATGAGTGATATAACAACTACGTATGTGGGTCCAATCAAGTGCACTTGTCAGCTTGTCTTGGCAGTCCACCTTTAATTAGTTGAAGGGAATTTTTTAGCACAATGGGAAGGATAGTGTTACAGTGCATGAGATAGGGATTTTTTTTTTGGGTCAAATTGTACTTTCCCTGAATTGGCCATTTGTGGGTTTTGTTTTCTTCTTTTATTTCATAATGCAACATATTTACATAATTCTCCATTTTTTAAATTTAATAATTAATTAATTTCATTAACTAATGAAAAATAAAATAAAAAGGCCTTGGTTGACTCCACCACAGTCCCACTAATGACATGATTTAAAGCCCTTTATATTCTAATCCATATCCAATGTGATTTTAACCTTGAACTTCAAGCTCACAACATAGAAGAGGAACCAACACTAATGACATGATTTAAAGCCCTTTATATTATAATCCATATCCAATGTGATTTTAACCTTGAACTTCAAGCTCACAACATAGAAGAGGAACCACGTATATTGATGCGTGCAAAACCAAAATCTATGTTTTACAAAAATTTTGGTAATATTATATTTAAATAATATAGGTAAAATATATAATTTTTTTAAAATTATGAAATTAATATATATATATATATATATATAATATAAAAAAATGAATGATTGAACTTTATTTCATTTTTAATATATTCATATTCAAATAAGAAATGGTAGAACCACCCATTCAGAGTAATGGAACTTTGTACAAAGTTTCCTCTCCTATATTACATATTTTATTTAAGGAAAAATATGACACAAATAAATTAAAGGGGAAGGTTTGATTGGTTGGAAAAACTTTAGGAGAAAATGCGAGAAAAAGTTAGTAAGAAAAAAAAATGATGGAAAATAAAATAAAATAAAAAAGTGAAACATGTGAAATCAATAAGCGAGTTTCCTAAATTTTGGTGTCTCTCGACAGCTACTTTGGTGAGATGAAGTTGGGTGTTTTTGTCCATGAATTTTGGAGAAATGTGATTCTATGCATGTTGATGGGAAAATATCACCAAAACATGACGTCTCCTTAAATAGAAGATCATTCCAAAGTGAAGGACATCATTCAAAAGTGATTTTTTTTCCTAAAAATAGAGGTAATACTAACAATTTTTTTTAAAAAAATAGGATCGATTATTGAACAAAAAAAGTCATTGGTACATAGTTCAATGGTCGGTATTCGAATAGTAATTGAATTGAATCAGTGATGTCATAAATATATAATTTATATATTATATAACATTAAAAATAATTATAAGAAATTAAGAATATATATATATAATTGAAAATTTTAGTAATATTTAAAAAAATTGACATGATAAAAATAAAAATAAATATATATATATATATATTCATATTTAAAATTTTATTAAATAAAATATATATAATATTTAAATATCAAGATATATTTAAGATGATAGGAATATTTAATTTTATCATGTATCTTATTATTTTAAAATTTTTTAAAATTATTATATTAATTAATTTATATTATTTTCATACTTATCATTATATAATTAAAATAACATGAAGATTTTATATTTATTTAATGGTTTTATACGGCAGAAAAGTGGGGGGGAAAAAGGCCAAAGTGTACATTATTATTTAACTTGTACAATAAAAACACCAAAGTAACTAAGTGGCTCAATGATCCATCTCTTCCCTTTTGTAACATGTGGTGCTCAAGTCCCCTTGGTCACAAGAAAATTAATTGCAATTGACATTTATATAGAGATATAGCACAATCTTATTAATAAGTACTTTAACGGATATTGTTAATTGTACTCGCTCTAATTATCTTTTAAGTCACACTATGTTCCAAATCAATTCCTATATATAATTTTAATTATTTATTTTTAATTTGTGGCAAGGAATTACTTAAATTTCTTTTTAACCTAAAACCTCCCACTCCATGAAATACTATTACAACTAACATCTATTAGTAATATATATATAAAGAATTAAAGACATGTAAATAAAAGATATCATGTCTTACATATCAAATATTTACATTATGAAGAAAACTAATCTCCTCCCTTCAAACCGACAAAAAAATGATTTTAATTAATTTAATCTTAATGAGTAATATATACTCGTACTTTAATTAAATATTTGAATAAATCAAATTTTTAATTATAAACACTCAATAATAATAATAATAATAATAATAATAATAATAATAATTTTTTATTATTATTATTGTTATTATTATTATAAAATTAGACACTTGTTTATCATTGCCTAATTATGTTTTGAACAAGTCAATATACATAAGTTGATACATAATTTGACTAAGTCACAAGAAAAAAAAAATAGTTTAGAAACTAAGTCTGTACTATTATCTTATTAATAAATGGAATTAATTTTCCCAATAAAAATTTTCCAAAAAAAAAAAAGAAAGTAAAAATTACTCATAAGAAATGGCCACAAGAAAATATATAATTAAAGATTGATGTACGTGTAAATATTTTGATCATTTAATCTTTGTGAATAATTAATATATTTTTTCTATTTTATATTTAGATATGCTTTGATATTTTGATACATTTCTATTTTTTGTTGTTAAAAATTGAAATTTATATATCAAATGCATGAATTTTTATACAAAAATTTATTTTACATCGACATCTAAAAATGCTTATTTTTTGTTAAAAAAATGTTTTAACAATTTTTATTTAAGAGTGTTTTCTACTGTCAAATATTATTTTTCTTCATTGAATAACATTTTTTTCAAGTTATAAAACAAAATATATAAAATAGTATTTTGTTATTGAATATTCCAAATTCCAATAACTTGTCCCATTTAACAAAACTTTCAAGTGTTTTTATTATTTGATGTTTCAATAATTTTTTTCATTTAGTTAAACTACTAATGTGCTAGCAATGTATTATCATCAGCATTTATAAAATTGAAAGTTAATGTATTTTAAAGATTCTGGTTATTTAATTTTCATGAATAATTAACTTATCTTTTTTGTTTTTATTTTTAGATGCACTTTAATATTTAGATACATTTCTACTTTTTGTTGTTGAAAATAAAATTTCTTTATCAAATGTATGAATTTTTATAGAAAAAAATCATCTTTTAAAAATGCTTATTTTTCATTAAACATTGTTTTATCAATTTTTATTTAAGAGTGTTTTTGTACTTTCAAATATTATTTTTTCTTCATTCAACAATACTTTTTGCACATTATAAAATAAAATACATAAAAACAAATTTTGTTATCAAATGTTCTAGTAATTTGTTCCATTTAACAAAACTATCACCTAGTTTTATTATTTAATGTTTCAATAATTTGTTCCATTAAGTTAGACTACTAAGGTGCAAATCACGTGCATTATCATTACTATATATAAAATTGAAGATTAATGCATAGTAAAGATTTTGGTTATTTAATTTTTCTAAATAAGTAATTTATCTTTTTCATTTTTATTTTTAGATGCACTCTAATATTTAGATACATTTTCATTTTTTGTTGTTAAAAATAAAAATTTATATATTAAATGCATCAATTTTTATACAAAAAATTAATTTACATCGTCTTTGAAAAATGCTTATTTTTTATTAAATAAATGATTTTGCAAATTTTATTCAAGAATGTTTTGTACTTTCAAATATTATTTTTCTTCATTCAACAACTCTTTGCACATTATGAAACAAAATATATAGAAAAATACTTTGTTACAAATGTTTCAATAACTTGTTCCATTTAACAAAAGTACCATGAGTTTTTATTATCTTGCCATACAATAATTTGTTCCATTTAGCTAAACTACTATAGGTGACATGTGCATTATTGTTAGTATATATAGAATTGAAGATTAATGTATCATGTGGACCCCGCATTTCGGCTCATGCGTTTCCCACTCGATGGCGAAACTCGTTTTTTATTTTATTTGATGAAAATTCGATTTTTAGAAAAAAGACTTGGAGTCGCCACTTATTTTTGTTTTATTTTTAAAGGGAAAAACAAAATAAGAAAAAAAAACCCTAAGTGTGACTCCTGAAGAAAAAACGGGTCTGTGAAAAACCGAGTCTAGGTTCGGGGGTCAGGTTACTCATTAGGAAGGTACGGTGGTGAGCCGTAGCACCCCTCTAAGCCCGTATATGTACGACCTTTACTAAACGAATTGAGGAAATTATGGCAATTAATTAATTAATTATGGATACCAAGAAAAATAATCAATATACAAGTCATGGTGAAAATTAATATGCACAAAAACGATGATGAAATCTAATTACAAGAATACACAAAATAAATAATAAGAGGATTATGCAAAATGATTTATTGAATTAAATAAATAAAAGATATTTAAAAAAAAGGTTTTAAAGAAGTTTCAAATGATTCTATTAAAATGATTTTGAATTAGTGATTTCCATTTATTTACTTAAAAAAAAGAATTAATTTATTTTCTCAATTTCAGTTGTGTTCAATTTTAAAAAAAAAAAAGCTATTTACACTGATTGTATCAAAAGAATTTATTACAAAATTTCAATTTGGACACAAAAATTATTTTTACTTGCTTTTACTAGAAGATAATGAATGTTTACAATTTTATTTACAAAAGTATTTAGATTCATTTTCATTTAAAAGAGTGATTTTTATAAATTATTTAAAATGACATAACTTTATTTACAAAAGAATTTTTTATTAAAAGAAAAAAATAAAAATAAAAAAAATAAATAAATCATCTATTTCTAAAAATGACTTTTAATCCAATTTTAATTAAGTAAAAAGAATTCATTAAAAAAAACATTTTTTTTGGATGATTTTATTAAAAATTAATTTTTGGGACAACTTTATTTACAAAACAATATTTGGAGAATTTTTGTTAAACAAATAAATTTTTGGACAAATATTATTTAAAAACAAAATTTCAAATTCCATTAAAAACATTTCTTTTGGTATTTTTCTAAATGCATTTTTTTGGATTTTTATAAATAAAAAATGAAATAAAATAAAATAAAAACTTTCTTTTATTAAAAATAATATTTTAAAATTGTTGTTTTATTAAAACACATCTGTTGACTTCCTCTTCTCATTTAGACAAAATTTCTAGTTTGTTTGATGTTCAATTCTGTACACACTCAATAAATACATGCGAACGAATATTTGTACAAACTAATAAAAATAAAACCAAATAAAAAGTAAGAAATAAAATATGTACCCAAATAAACTTACGATAAGTTCCACGTGTCATCAATTCGTACTCAGCCAACAAGATTGTAGAGTGGGTCCATGCAAAAAACAAAAATGGCACAGATGTAAATATCCAGAGATGTATAAAATCCCAAACAAATATTCAAACCCAAATTCCAATTTCAAATTAGTCCCATAAATTTCATCAATTAAAATGAGCCCAAATTACTATAGGTCTTAACCTAGAACATCCAAATTAATAACAAAAAAATACAAACACAATCAACCAAACCTAAAATTGGATAAATTAAAATAAATTCTACTAGACCTAAATTTAATATTCCATAATCTAGGTCTAATTTAATATGCTCCACAATTGTCCCATGCCCAAATTAAATAATTCAAATTAGCCAAGCCCATATCAAATATTCAAATAATCTAACAAATGTCACCCACATTATAGGCCCCAAAATTTACATCAATTAACAAGCCTACATAAAAGAAATATACATGGTCAAGGAAAATAATATTTCAAACCCAATCCAATAAATCCAAACGAATAACAAATTGACAATAGACCCGACTCCAAATAAATAATATGCAATTGATATAGTTCAAATATCCTAAATTAATCCCACAAACCCGAATTAACCAATTTCAAATTAATCTATCAATAATAAATTAACCCAAATTTCATATTAATTAACAAAGCTCAAACATAATACCCACAATCAAACATAAATACACAAATCCAATTTCAACAATAATTATTATTAACATCAAATAAAAAAAATAGTAATAATAATAATAATAATAATAATAATAATAATAATACACGGGAAATAAATAATAAATAAATAAAAGAAATGGAAAAGGAAAAAATTTTGGGGCCATATGGGAATCAGGAAGGGGATGAAAAATGAAAAATAAAAAAAATAAAAATAAAAAAATAAAAATGGAAGAGGAGATAGGAAGATGGGTCGGCTGGGAATTAGGGGATGAAGAAAAAAAAAGAAAAAGAAAAAAAAAATGGGGGGTCGGCCCTTCTCAGGAAAATGGGAGGAGAAAAACTAAAAAAAATAAGAAAAGAAAAAAATGGAGAATGGAGGGGGAAGGGGGGAAAAATAGGAGCTGGCCGTGGAAAGGAAAAGAGGAATGGAGGAAGAAATAAATAAAATCGGTCGGCTCTTTCTATCTCCAGGAAAAGTAACAGCAAAAAGGAAAAAAAATGAGGAACCTCCTCTAATGGGGGGCCGGCCAAAGGGTAGAAGAAGGAGAGTGGGAGGGGTTCGCCGTGTGGGGGGCAAGGGGAGATAGAGGGCTGAAAAAAATGGCCCGCCCGAAAACCCACCTGTGTAGAGATGAAAAAAAGATAAATAAATGAGGGAGAGGGGAGAAGGATGGGGGGCCCGCGGTATGGGAGTGAGAGAAGAAAGATGAATGGAGAAGAAAAGGGGGGAAAATTTTGGGGGGAAAAAAAGGTGAGGTAGCCGGCCAAAGGGAATTGGAGAGAGAAGAATGGGTGGGTGAGAGTAGGTGGAGGAAAAAAAGGAAGAGAGAGGAGAGAGAAAAATAAAAAATAAAAAATAAAAAAAATAATAAATAAAAATATAAAAATATAATATAATATAATATAATAATAATAATAATAATAATAACAAGTAAAATTAATAAGTAAAAATAAAATAAAATAAAATAATAAAATAATAATAAAAATTAAAAATTAAAGGATGAGTGGGCCTAATATAACACATGTAATCGGGATTTAAAATTGGACTCAAAATTAATGTAAAGATAAAATTGGGACAAATTTTGGGGTCTACAATCAATAAAGATTTTGATTGTTTAATTTTTATAAATAATTAATTTATCTTTTTCACTTTTATTTTTAGATGCAATTTAATATTTAAACACATATTTATTTTTTTTTTGTTAAAAATAAAAATTTATATATAAAATGCATGAATTTTTATACAAAAAGTTATTTTACATCTCTTCTAAAATTGCTCTTTTTTTTTTTGTTAAAAAATATTTTAGCAATTTTTTATTCAAGAGTGCTTATATAACTTTTTAAACATAAAATTGTGAAGTAAATATAGTATAAAAATCAACAACCTAAAACTTAGCAAATTATACTTAATCCACTAAATATTCAAATTCATTACCGTTTGACTATTAATTTAAATGATACAAAGTTATGAATTTTTTTTTTTTTTTGAATTTGCCATTTATATATTATAATTTAGCTCTTGCCAGTGTTTAAAAGAGACAAAATAAATAAAGTTTTTTTTTTTGACAAAAGTGAAATTTTTATAACACGAGATAAATTTAAATGTACATTTAATTATACTTAAAACTCTTTTTTTAGGAAATCCAACAATTATAATAGATGGAATAAAAAATTAATACTATTAAATATAGCCTTATTTGATTTATATTGGAATTTACAAGGTAAGATGGAATATAAATAAAATTATTTTAAAATTCTAAATGTTCAGACATTACACAAATGGAACAGTGAATTCGCAAAATATAGAAATTTCTAAATTAAAAAATAACAGAAAAAAAATTAATAAAAATTATTTAAAATTTTTGAAATTTTAGTTCCTTGGAAAAAAAATCAAATTAAAGATATGAGAAAAAAATTAATTTTAAATTTAGTTTTAATTTTTCCTTTTTTTTTCTTTAATTTCCCCTAAAAACATAATTATGGGCCAAATGAGATATTAATAGGAATTAACATGGAGTCTTTTCATCAAGTAAAAGCAATCAACTTGAAAGCAAATTTCTTTCTCCAAATTAAAGATTGATGTATCCGTAAAGATTTTGGTCATTTAATCATTACGAATAATTAATGTATTTTTTATAAAAGAAAATGAAAAAAAGGTAGTACATATTCTTTATTTTTATCATGTTATGATTTATGATGAATTTTCACATCTACCAAACAGATAGTCTATAGAATAAGGTGCGGATGAATAGCAAGAGTGGTGAAATGCCACTATGAGAAGCTGCCACATGTAGTATAAAATTAAGCATTAGCATGCATGCATGGAGAGAGAGGGAGAGAGAGACAAGAAACGAGCTTCAACAGCGTCATTTGCGGTTGGCCAAGCTTTCTAAGAGAGAAGAAAAAAAAAAAAGTCAGCATTTCAAGCACTTCTCCACAACCAATTCAAATGTTCATCTCCAAATTTAGCCACATTCTTCATTGGGAAATTCCTATAAATTAGCGATCCTTGCCTTGCCTGAGAGAAGAGACCTTTATGTATGTGTATGTACACAGATCACATCCCTTCTGATCACTCTTTGCTTTCTCTTCTACCCCCATCTCTCGATCTCCACAAGTAGTAGATATGGTCAGCAAAGACACGGCAAGAACCATTGTGGGCATCATCGGTTAGTCCTTCCCTCCACACGCCCATCACCATTATCATTTATTGATTCATTCATTCATTTCCCCATGATCACCATCATTCTAAATTTTTCTTACTACTTGTGAATGCTGCAGGCAACATTATATCGTTTGGCCTATTTGCCTCGCCTATGTAAGTAAAAATCTCTCAGACATTCTTGGTGATGATATATAGCTTAGTTAAGAACTGTTAAATTTACTAATTGACGAGATTGTGGATGATTTTTTGCAGCCCAACATTTAAGAAAATATACCATGAAAAAACAGTGGGTGGGTTCAAACCAGACCCCTATCTTGCAACTGTGTTGAATTGCAGCCTGTGGGTGCTATATGGCCTTCCTTTTGTCCATCCAGATAGCGTTTTGGTTATCACAATCAATGGCATTGGGCTTGTCATGGAGATCATTTACGTGTCCATCTTCTTTACATACTCAGACTGGGCAAAAAGGGTGAGATAATAGTAAACTATGGCTAATTATTTCTTTACAACCCATACGTTGTTATATTCTTTTGTTCACTGCAATTAATTTGTTATTTGCAGAAAAAGATCGTGATGGCTCTTCTGTGCATAGTGATCTTTGTTGCTGCCGTGGCCGGCATTACTATGGGAGCTTTCCACACTCACCATGACAGATCTATGTTTGTTGGGATTTTATGTGTTGTGTTCAATGTTGTTATGTACGCTTCACCGCTCACTGTCATGGTAATTGAGTCTCCTCCGCTTGTGCCTGTTTGTGTATGGATTTTTCTTGGAAAGCTTGTTTATCATCATCCTCCATTTTTCTGCAGCGACGAGTCATCAGGACGAGGAGCGTCAAGTATATGCCATTCTTCTTGTCTTTGGCAAACCTCATGAATGGAATTGTTTGGCTCATTTACGCCCTCATTAAAATAGATGCCTACATAATGGTAATGATCTTATAGAACAGGAATATCTGTGGCATCTTCTTTCTTTTCCCATGTGTATTTGGTTGTCAAGAGTGCAGAAAATTTGGTAATGCTACAGCTTCTGGGGGTCCATTTTCTCGGAATTTAATCAAAGCAGGACAAATGTTGTGATGTGTCTAGCATTACCCAACTCGTATTTTTACATTTCCAGTGTTAGTTTTTCTGTGGTATGCTGCTATGAAGAGGCTTATCGTATATGGTTGATCTAACACAAGCTTCTTCTCTTGCTTTCATGTAGATTCCCAATGCTTTGGGAACCATTTCAGGGTTGGTGCAAATGGTCCTCTACGCTGCCTTCTACAAGTCAACCCCAAGGGAAGAAGAAGAGGTGAAGAAGATACAAGAGGTTCAACTCTCCGGGATCTAATTACAGCACCAAGAAATTTTCTCATCAAGGAGATTCTCCTTTAGGTTTTCTGTTCATTTTTCTATTTCTTTTTCTTTTTTTATTCCTTTTGAGCATTTGTCCAACTTTAATTTCAAAGGGAATAAGATAACAAAACAAGAAAGAAAAAGGAAAACAAGAAAGAAAAACAGAAAAAGAGATGGAGTTAGCTTACCTTGTGTTTAATTGCCATCTTGTTTCTTGTGGCGTTGTGGGGTATGTCTGTTTCGATTTTATTAATGTAATTACTATTCCACAGCAAGGCTTAAGATTCACTGGTGAATGCATATCCAAAGGGTTGAAGTAGGCATTGATTTGGATCTGATTATCCACTGCAAGCAAAAAGCTTAATGTTCAGCATATCAAAAATAGAGGCTATGCTTCACACTCCAGCATTTTTCTCAACTCAAAATTGGTTGAAGTTCTCATACTGAACACAGCTGTAGCATGTATCAAACAAAAAAAATTCAATTCCCATTGTTGCATAGCCTTTTAACAACCTCAATTTAAACCCAAACCCATATGCAAAATATATTGTGGTACCAAGTTTCAGCACTAACTCTCATCCACAACAACATTCCTTTGGAACACAATCCATCACCAAATCCACCATTCCAACTAGCGAAGGTGCAGACCGTGTCCGGCAAAGATGTAGTTGTTTCTCTGGTGGGGATCTTGTCACAAGTCTCTGCAGATAGATTCCACATTTCACTTAGATGTGACTGGTTTCACTTCATCCTAAATTCCTAATTAATCAATACTACAATATGGAAAAGGAATTTTAATGGAATAGAGATGATGGAGTATCACTATGTGGTAATGGAGCTACATGTTGATACAACATTAACCTTCAGTCGTGTCTCTTGCTGTTTGCCTTAATGGAATTTAGAGAACAGGTATTCTTCCACATTTTTTTTTACTACAGGTTATTTTCTTCCACATTTTTTTTACTCACCCTCTAAATATTCCATCAAGAATCAGTTAGATAGGATACTGTGTCAGCAGTTTTTCTTTTCTGTTACTTTTTGTTGAGACACAAAACTTCTATTGATAGTTTGTTAAGCCACAAAAGTTGTGTTAGAGATTGTTGATAGGTTTTTGTTGAGGCACAAAATTTACGACGACAGTTTGTTGAGACACAAAATTTGTGTTGACAGTTTGTTGAGACAAAATTTGTGTTAATTCATCCTTTGATAGTATGTTAAGAGAAAAGGCCTTTCTCACCTTCCTGTTCTGTCTCTGTCTTCCCTCCCTTCCTCAGTCTCTAGAAGTAGCAACATGGTGATGCAGACACAGCAATCACCCACACTATGATGGTTCTTGAGCTTATTGTAGTGTCTGCGCTCACCATTTTTGCTAGACGAAAAGAGAGAGGGAGAGGAAGTAAAGAGAAGGAAAAGGATGTCATCGGCATGTGAAGACAAGTCATGGAGGGGGCTATACTACCTCTAGACAGCTCTAGTCATTGAAACAAGATTTGGAATCAAGAAGCCATCTGGGCCATCTTGTAGTTTCCCATGGAGTGTTCTATTCAATCTAATTATGTATGCTTCATTGCTCACTATCAAGGTAAGCGAATCTACTCTTCTGCCATAGAAACAAAGAGTGTTGATACATGTCATTCTTCTTGTCACTTGCCAACTTCCTAAATGGAATGTCGATTTTTGTACTCCTTTGCATTTTTCTGTCCCTGGATCTTGGGTGTTATCAGCCACCAAAATAGCATGGCAATGCATATGGCAAACATGAAAGAATAATCTTAGTGGTGAAGCCCACGAAGTGTTTTGAAGGCTGCTACCAATTCTCATCTGTCCCTGGTTGATGGTTCTGGGTCTGTTTTTGGACCCAAAACCATCAGAAGTAGAGTACTCGTAGGAGGGATCAGAGGTTCTCAATATGAAATAAGAAAGATATCTAGTTTGAGCTTCTTGTATTGTCAACATGCTGACAAGAAATAAATCGGCTTCCATAAATCCACCAACACATGCAGCAACATCATTAAAAAACCTTGTTGGTAAGAAGTCATTTATAAAGCCAAAATGGAACCAATGTTGGTAGGTTTAGAAAATAATGAGCAATTAGGAGTTGAACCATGAAGAAACATCTGCTTAAATGGATGTCTTGTTGAGAGCATATATATCAGAGACACTAAGTTACTCTTGAGCGGAGCTCCAAACGCCAAAAGAAATGTAACCACAATTTATTCTATTCCATTCCCCCCCATAAAAAAATAAAAAAAATAAAAAAATGCAACAGCATAATATATCGATTGAATATAGATAGCAGTATAAATCATCTTTATAATCATAATAATAAGGTGATCTTACAAGAGAGATGGCAGGCCAGTTCATACCCGACTGGCAAGTCAATCAAATACACATAATTTGGAAAGCCTAAAAATTTGGAGAAAAAAGAGGGAGAAAAACAAAAGAAAAGCTTTACATGGGCGAGATGTAGCAGTGCTCCACAGCCTATACCCACCATCCAAATCTTCTCAGCTTTGAAATTCCAATTACCAATTTTCCCCATCATAAAAACAGTTGGATCTTTCCAATCTTGAAATATTAATATAACAATTTTGTATCTTCTTAGAGGGAATAATTTTCTTCAAGGACCTCGATACTTGCGGAAAAAACAAAGACAGCCCTGAGGCTGATCAACAGGAAGCATACCTCCTCCTCTTGATGTATCAATGGCTTCTATCATAGCAACCACCTCATCCATCTCTGGTCGTTTGTCAGGGTTAGCATCCCAGCATCGCTTCATTACATTTGCCAGAGAATTAGGGCAACACCTTGGTATCTCTGGCCTCAGATTCTGTGGTTTTTCACAAGACAGAATTTAAAATGTACATTAAGAGTCGGGTCACATACTCTGGTTTTTCAGAAGACAGAATTTACAATACATATTGAGATATATATATATATATATATAGAGAGAGAGAGAGAGAGAGAGAGAGATCATTCTAAAAGCTTCCATTCCAAACAACTACTTGTGCAGTTACAATTAATATTCATAGTGGGAAAGATCAAATAATATACCTGGCGAACCACAGCTGAAGTCACTTCTGAGAAACTGAGGTCAGGATATGGCATGTCACAGCAATATATCTCCCACAAACAGATACCAAAACTATACACATCACATTTCCTGTTATATGGGCTTCCATTTAAGACCTGTAATCCACCAGTATGAACAAATCTCAAGGTCAGCTTTCATCACATTATGCATAAACTTCCAGTGAAGTGTTCAAATACAAGTCTCATGGTGTATGTTTGTTATTGATGCAATTATCTTTAATTGATAAACTCAATATATGTACTTTAGGATGAGAAAGTTGTAGAATATGAAATATTAGAAAAAAAAAAAAAAAGTATACGGTGGAATAATGAAAATCAATAGCAAAAGGTGTACCCAAAAGTGACCACTTTCATCGACAACCCCATAGAACCAGAGCAGGGTGGATAAAGAAGAAAAGTGATTGTAGGTTGTTTTGAGATCATCATATGCCTTTTTAATGTGAAAGGATAAATGTAATGAAACAACCAAATACTATGTCTTAAGTCATTGAATGCTGTGCAATTAAGAAACAGCATAAGAAAATAAAATAAAACTTTGAGTTTAATTGAACCAAGGATGTGACACGAATGAGTGAATGCAACAAAATATAGAAACAGAAACAAAGGCATTAATGAGAGACCACAGGGAACGAAAGTTAAGGACAAGCATGTAGACGAATAACTGCACAAGGACTGGTGATATACTTCAAAATTAAAATTGAGGAAGGTCATAAAGAACAGCAAGCCAATGAAGAAAAACATAATGATGAAAAAAGAGGATATGTGTGGCTGACCTAAGAGTGGATGAGCATCAAAGATTAGTAGTTGAACAATTTGATCATAAATGTTATGGCCACTACTTTGACACCCCCATTTCTGCAAAAGGACAATACCTCTGGAGCCATGTAACCAAGGGTCCCAGTCTCCCCAGTCATGTCATTAGGATTTGAAGCCTCAACCCGAGCAACTCCAAAATCAGCTATCTTTACAGTTCGAGTCTTGTCCAATAGCATGTTCTCTGTCTTTACATCTCTGTGAACAATCTTCTGAGAGTGAAGGTAACTCAACCTACAAAACATCATACATTCTCCATCTAAGAGTTCTGTTCATAAAATCAAAATCTTCAAATGATTCTTGAACAGTCAAAACCCACTGCAATGAAGAAAATAAATTACAAACTAGAAAGAAGGTAGAAATGTGCAGTACCCTCTTGCAAGATCAAGTGCCAGCTGAATGACAACTTTGAAAGCCAACTTTCTTCTTCGGTTCTTTATGAGATAAGATTTCAGGGCACCCCCTGGAAGATACTCCACAACAACACAACAAATATTACTTGGCATGCCTATATGACCATTCTCCGTTTGTATGTTTAGCTCCGCTGAGCCCATCGTCGCCCCTATAAACTGCAATATGGTTTTATATGATTTGTGAGAACCAAAAATCCTGGTACTGAAAACTATATAAAAGAAAAAATTATCAAGAAGCATGATATTACATAAAAGGTCGTTATAGTCACAACGAAAGATGCTTCTTGAGAAAATATGCCAAATAAAACATTATGAAGCATTTGCATTGCATGTGTGAAATAACGGAGATCTGGGGGGAAAGGCAATGATTTGCTATGAAATTTTGAATTTCATGGAAAGAACAGAATACATAGTTGGTGGGACAGAATTCTTGGGGGTAGAGTGCTGTGGAGATAGAATTTGATTACATCCGCATCTTTTCACGACAATAAGGGAAAAAGGTTTCAATGGAAAGATCTTTCATATATGTTCTGCTATTCCAAAAGGCTATGTGTATTCCAAATAGTGTTAACATATCCAAATAGTCCTTTGCTATATGTATTCCAAATAGACTGTTAACACATCCAAATAGTCCTCAAATTCATGTACTAAAGAAAAGTCTTTTGAATTAACATAGACAATAATTGCATAAATTTTCTTCAATGAAAGAAAAACGTTTAACCAAATAATTGCATGCATTTTCTTGAATTGAAGGAAAAGGTTCAACCAACCAATCCACTTTCCCAAAAATATTTTCACAATTGATCACCCAAATTCCAGATGAGGAAAAAAATAGATATGGTACCGAACAGGGGAAGCCATAGGTGTGGAAGAGGGTGTGTTGGAAATATTTGATTACATATTTGAATTTGACACACAATGTTCTAGCTTCCTATTTTAGCTTCATCTTCCAATAATACTGAGGGGAAAAAGTGCCAAGAGAAAAATCTTTCATGTTTAAATCCTTCACAGCAACAAAAAGCTATATATACCTTTCAAAGGTGGTGCTACTAAAAATCCTCATCTAATCTATTTCTATTGGAAATTTTTATATCTTTTATATATATATATATATATATATATATATATATATATCCTACTGGTTACTAAGGGAGAGTCCTTTGAATTAACATGGTCAATAATTGCATATATAATGCCCAACAAAGAGAAAGGTTGGATTAACCAATCCACTTGTCCAATAATATTTTCACAATTGATCACCTAAATTCCAGATGGGTAAGAAGAAAGACATGATACTGAACAGGGAGCAGCCATGGGTCAGAATGAATTGCCTGACAGGGGAAAACAGAAAAGAAAGGGGAAAACCAACCAGGAAGAAAAGGAATTTGATGATTAGTAAATTGGCAGGAAGAAAAGGCAAATGCCTTCAACCCAGTCGTTAAAATTAGCATTGCGTCTCTCCTATAGGCATCAGAACTTCCACTCAAAGAGCAAACATCAAGCTTATGTCAATCAGCTGAACTAAAAATGTGAAAATAAGCCTAAAAAAACAATTCCTGATTTTTAAAAAGTTAAAAAATCACAATACTTATGATTGAACAAGTTCACTTCCCAAATTAAGTGTGGTAGGCTGGTAGCATAATCTCAATAAATTTCAGTAAATATCCTCGTGGAGCATTTGGATATCCATTTGAAATTGATCAAGCCTATTGTGACTACATAGGAATTGAAATAAGTCTGTTGTGTTTATTATCATAAATGTAAGCCTATTCTTTTTTTATACTTCATAGACAATAAGAATAGCTAGGAGTTCAATGAGGAGCAGATTCCTTTCTTTCTTTGGTGACAATGGTAAAGTTTCCACATTACACTTACAAATGGAAATTCCCTTACCACCCCAACACTTATTCCAAATTGCAAATAAAAGATTCTTTGATGATAATGTTGATCTACAAGCCAAATTTATATAAATCCAACCAGAAGTTTCCTATCTAAGAGAATGGAGAACCATTGACAACATAAAGCTTTCTTAAACCCACTATACACCACAGAAGGACTTCTATAAAAAGCCTGAGAACCCAGAAACTCGCCTAGGTCATAAACACAGATGTTTGCCCAAGCTTAGGCCTTTGAAAGGAATAAAGAGATGCTTTGAAAGGAATAAAGAGATGCTATCATTCATTCACAAAACCTGAATAAATTTCCGTCTCCAGCAAAAAGGGAAAACACATGCATTCACACTCAGGAAACCTTAAGAACATTTAATGCCATAAGAAGCCCAATATAGTGTGCTTCTTGGCTTATAATTTTAAATAGGGATTCCTACACTAATCAGTTAAGTCCATCCTCCAACAATGAAAGAGTCAAAGAGCCATTCATGAGCACAAGCCACCTAATTTCAATCAGAATGAAGAAACAAAAGGCTGAGAGTAGAGAAAGGTTTGAAACATAGAAAGAGACCTTTGTTACATTAGGATGGTCAAGCTTATGCCACACGGCTACCTCTTGCGTAAAAGCCGCCCTCAGTGAAGCAATTTCAGCTTCTGTCCTGTGACCCTCTTCCCCCCAATCAAGCAGTTTAACTGAGAATCAAGAAAGGAATCAAAGCAACCTACTGTTCAGCAAAATCAGAAATCAAAGAAACACATAAGTATTAACCACATACACTACAAATAATCATACCAACCAATTAGAAAGCAATTACTATTTCAAAAAATAAATAAATAAAAAACATACATGTAAAAAGAAATCTTAATTTAGTCAACAACAATAATAATAACTATGAACAAAAGGCACCCACCAATTGGAATCATAAATTTTTAGGCTTTTAGCTAATGGGGCATATTTATTATTAGAAATTTATTTATTTATAGTTGCCATGACACTAAGTAATAGCTGGGGATCACATGAAAGTTGAGAAATATAATAACACCCTCTGATTTATTAAGGTCACCGCCCAGTTCAACCCCAAACCCGTGCACAGATTCACGGATTTTGTAAGAGTACATTTACAATCCCCACTTACCAACCCCTCCATTACAATCAATTCTACTTGAAATTACTGCAATTATCACAAAAATTAGCAACCCTCTACCTACATAGGCCCTAAACAGCAACCATCAAGCTTTACAGTGCTCCAACTTATTCATTAAAACAAAATATCAGTACAATTACTTAATTATTGAACTTTCCCAAAAATGAAAATAATAGTAGAGTCAGTATGAACAGAGATAATAAGGTGGAGATATGGGGTTTCAGGAAAAAGAAATAGGGGAATTTTTGGAATGAAGATGGGAAGTCAAAACCCTAAGAAAATTAAATTAATTTAAACTGAATAAAATAAGCTTTTGGCAGAGGATAGAATTAAGATACGAAAGGGAGAAAAATTAAAAAATAAGCTAAAAACGACAAGTGGGGGTGGGGGTGAGAGAGGGAAAGAGATAGAGACCGGCGACATCTTGGCCGTCGTAAACGCCACGGTGGACAGTGCCGAAAGTGCCACGAGCAATGACGGTCTTGATGATGAGCTTGGAGGGGTCGATCTCCCAGTCTTGTCGGGCGGTGGTGGGGGCGGTGGTGGAGGCGGTGGTGGAGGGGGCGAGGGTGGGGATGGCGGCGGCGGAGGAGGCGTCATCCTCTTTCTTCTTGTTCTTGTCCATGGTCCATACTCTGTTAAGATGCTTCTCCAGTTGCTCATCCAAGCTCTTGAGATCAATCTGATCTGCCCTCACAAACCCATCACTGCTCTCCTTCATTTTTTTTCCTCTTCTGGGTTGTGTGAAGAGAATCGAATCAAATCAAAAAGCAGAGAAGAAAGCAATGATGATGATGATAGAGGAAGAGTAGATGTAGGTAAGGATTGAAGGATCTGGGAGTAATGGTAATGGCATCATCGACCATGTGGGCACATGGATTTGCCTCTACATAACGTGTCTTTCTGACCCACTCTCTGCTCTTTGGTCTGCTTCTTCCCTTCACTCACTCACCCCTTATTTATTTTCCTTTTTTTTCTTTTTGAATTTTCCCTCACCTTTCTCAAATTTCACAGACCTCCCTGCCCCTTCCCCCTGTTGGGCCCACCTCTTTGGGCCTGGGCTTATTTTTTACCCTCTTCCTTCCCTTGCTTTCTTAGGCCTCTTTTGCCACATACCAAGTCAACACTCATATTTCAATGGGGTTGCAAACTTGCAATATCCAAATAAGGATTTTATATCATTTTTGTTTACTTTTTTAAATAAAATAATAAATTAAGGAAGTGTTACCTAAAAACTTAATACTTAATACTTATTATTTAATGATTTAATTTGAATTTAAGTTAAAATATATTTTAGTGGTTGATTTAAAATGTATTTTTTAATTCCTATTTTAAATATTAAGGTTGTTTGATAAAATTTATTTTAAATCATCAAATTAATATATTTATTTTCATAAATTATAATTAGGGTAAATGAGATTGAGTAATAATGGAGGTTGTGAAGTAGTAAAAGAGATTGTAGAAATAATTAAGGCAAATAAAAATAAAAAGGCAAAATAAAAATATAGACTTAAAAATAAATTAATTATTTTTTATTTTATGTCATACCATTAAGTTATTTTATCAAATATATTTAATTTATTTAATAATTTAAATTAAATTATTAAGTCACTTTAAGTCATTAAATCAATTTATTAAACACTTATTAAGTTGTCTGTTATTTAATAGTTTATCATCCAAAAGTTAATTTAATTTTTTTAATAATTTTTAAAAACTAAATTTTGTTGAACATAAAAATGGACATGTGCATGAAATTACAAAAGGATGATAAAAAAAATAAAAATAAAAATAAAAATAAAAAGAGAGAGAGAGAAAGAGGAACCCAAGTCCCTATTTGAATATGAACAAACCTTCTTGTAATATATGAGGTCCAATTCAGAAATATTGCCAATCTTGTCAAAGTTAGTGGTAGTAAAATGAGACATGATTGGGTCTAGCAAATGAGGACAAAAATTAAACACTTTTTTTTTTTTCCTTTTACACTAAGAAAAATAAATATTTTATGGTTGAAAATTTGTTTTTACTTAACCATCATTGGTACAAGGACCCATCATGGCTTCATATTTTTTTTTAGAGATAAGCAAGGCAAATTGACCCTAAATAATCCAAAACCCAACAACCCAATCTAGCTAAAGTACAAAATCCACTTTAATTCCTTCTCAAATCCAATTATAAACTTTAGGAAAAAACTATGTGGGCTATAGATCAAATTTAATATATTTAGTACTTGATGGTTTATTTAAGATGATTTTAAGTCAAATTATAATTTAAGTCCTTCAATATCATTTGAAAGTTTAAATTATTTTATTAAATATATTTATATATTTAATAACTTAAATTAAGTTATTAAATCACTTAATTGATTTATTAAATTTCTTTTTAAGTTATCAATTATGTAGATGCCAAACTCTACATCTTTGGCATTGAGATAATAAAATTTAAATCATTTATTGATGATACAAATAGTGAGATTAAAATAGAAAACGAAGAAAATAGATATAAGTAATAGAATTAAAGTATAAAACAATAAATTCAAAATACATATATAACATAACTTTCTATATGTATCAATTTAGTATTATAACAAAACCCTATATTTTAATATGCTAAGATTATAAGTTTATATATATATTAACATCCTAATTTATTTATGTTTGTTTTTAAAGTAAACAACGTTTCATCTATCCTTGAATAGTTTTTTTGAAAAAAGTTTTTGTTTTCTCGATGAATGTTTTGATAGAAAATATAATATATTTTTTTTTATAATTGAGCTTTATTCATTTTTAAGTAATTATGCAACTCAATAAGAAATTTTCTTACTTATCCAATTTATAATGAATCAAAATAACCATTTCTTTCAGTATAAATAACCATTATCTACTGTTCTCCAATCGTAAGAATAGATGATTAGAATTATTTAAGTAATCCATATAATTATTCATCTTTTATCAATTGATTCCGAACAATTTATTACTACAATAATAAAAAATTATAAAATACAAAACCAATCTTCATTTTGAATTTCTCCATCAATATATTTACTCGAACACACTAACATATCATATAAAAAACAAGAGACAAGGAGTCGTTTCAAACCAAATCACCCTTTATCATCCATTGAGCTAGTGTAGTGATGTAAAAATTAGAAGAAAAAAAATCAGTCAACAAATTAGGAGAGCTCTGTCTTGGTTATTTACTTCGCCAAATAAAACTATAAAAGGGAGTCATTCAATCCACGGCAAAGAAAAAGCAAAAAAAAAAAAAAAAAATTCTATGTAGAGAACCACTTGAATAATCAAAACAACCAAACCCACCCATTGCAAGAGAGACAACTCGAGAGGGGAATGATTGATATTTTGGGAAAACTAGAAAGGCCAAAATGATATTATGGAAAATTGAGAGGACATTTGAGTACATATCCTTTTGAATTAAATAAAGAAAAAGGTGATGCTCCCATGGACCGTTTCTAATAGTGGATTGGACAAATGTGTTCACGGTCAATGTACTTTTCTTCAACCAATCTCCTTGGGATCTATCTATATATTTCCCCTTCGCTTTGATGCTTTTTGGGAGTTGAAACCCAAAACGTATGGAAGATGGAGAGCTTTCTTTATTTTGGTCAATAGAGTAATTGTTCTACATCTTGTCTTGTGATCCTTCATATGACAGACAACTTAACGGTCATGTAACTTATTTATTTAGAAAAATTCTAGGTACCCCACCATTCCCCATACCCACTTTAGAATATGAAAAAAAATTATATGCACGCCTAAATTTGAAATTATGATGAATATTTTCTTTTAGTAGGGTCATGTTTCAATATCATAGAAAGATCCTTTTTTTTATTATTATTTTACAATTTTAATTTATTTAATTTCCTTTTTTAATATTACTTTTTTTTCATTTATTTAATTTGTAAAGTGGGGTTGCTTTCCTTTTTCTCCTTTGATCTTTTCAGCTCACAATTTTATAAAATTAATTGAATCATATTGTTACTATTTTACATGACTTGTTGAATGAAAAATTTTACCTTTTCAAGAGAATAGATATACAATGCATATCATTCTTATGATTTTAATAATAAGTTTTGGCTGGTCGGTACTTCAACTAATTTCCACATTGTCTAAGGTCTTGTTTGGTGTTATATATTATGGATTGACTTTCATGTTGATTTTGCATGTTAAAGGTGGAAGGATTTTCATCTACAAAGGTTGTTTAGAGATTATGTGGCTTTTCGTTTTCCAACATCACTACTAAGTCTTCAACTCAACACCTAATAGTCTTCAGTAGGCTCCTACACTGGATGCTTACCTATATTTTCTTTCTTAAGGGATTGTTTTATTTTTATTTTTAAGGGTTTTATGATTGAGGGTATTTTAATGGATAGAAAAATCAAGTTGGGAAGATTAGATGAACAAGCTAACTTGATCAGGCCTATGAGGCCAACTCTTTGAGACTAATTTATCCCTTTGTGAACATTGTATGTTAGAAAAGTCAATGAGGAAACCGTCTGGAAAGACCATTATGGCGTCTTTTCCTTTGCAGCTAATACACTCTTGACTTTTATGGCCTAATGAATGTAAGGGTAAGGCATGGTGCCTAGTTCTTCATCACATTTATAGATAAGCTATACACTATGATTATGTTTATTTGATATTCCACAAGTCATAAAGATAGAATTTCCTTAGACACTACTTAGGACAAACCATGAGCATATCTATATAAGAATTTTAAGAATCTATGTGAAGAAAAAGGAATCCAAAAATAGTTGATGGTTCTAGGAACTCCACAATAAAATGTTGTAACAAAAAAGAGGAATCATATAGTTTTGGATATGGTTCACTCAGCGACGGCACAAGTCAACCTTCTTATATCCTTCTAGGAGATGCTCTCTTAGTTATTGCCTACATCAATTGAATCTGAGTTCCCTCAAAATCAATTTCTTTTACTCCATATAAGTTGTGGACGGGTACAAAGCCTAATCTAACTCACTTGCAACCTAGGGTCCAATAGGTTATATTTACAAATCCTCCAATAGATATGGCAAACTAGGCCATGGAACAAACAATTGCATCTTCATTAGATATTTTGGTGAATCAAAGTGTTATGTGATGCTTGATGAACAACAAGATGAGAGTGTGAGAGTGTAATTGACATTGAGTCACAATATGTCGATTTCTTAAATGATGATTTTCCAGGTAGAGGGAAAGTGGATATAAATCTCAACTTGTTTGAGACAATTGAATCAAATAAAGGCACTTTGAATCCTAATTAGTTAGTCCAAAGAGACTTTCCACCCAATGGGTTTGCCTTCAAGTAGTGAGTTACCACTTGGTAGAAGTATACCATTAAATTTTGATTCACATGATCCACAAGTGAGTAAAAGCAAACATGGAAGTATCCTTCATCATCATTATGAGATTGAGAAGGCTTTTATGTGTACTTCGCAAGATGCTAATGAGCCTAAGAGTTATGAGGAGGCTCTCTTGTCCCCTACTTGTGAAAATTTGGAAGCAAAAAATGATAAAGGAGCTTACGGCTATGAGGAAGAACTCCATTTGGGAGCTAGTTGACCTTTCATTAGGATGTAAGATTATTAGAAAGGTTCTTAAGGTGACACACAAAACAAATGGTCTAATTGAGATGGACATGACTCAAATTGTGACAAAAGGAAATACCCAAAATGAGGATATAAACTATGAAGAAACCTTATTATCGGTAGTGAGGTTTGTCCTAATTCACTTATTCTAGTCATTGTTGACCATTTGAATTTGGAATTATATCAGGTGGACGTTAAAACTACATTTCAAAGTGGAAAATTAGATGAGGAGCTTCATATGGATCAACCAACTTGTTTCGTGGTAAATAGGTAGGAACTTAAGTTTTGCAACCCTTGAAGGTCCATTTATGACTTGAAAAATCATCTAGCTACTATCACTAATGACTTTATGATGGTCAAAGAAGACCACTACATGTACATTAAATAGTTTAAGAATAAATTCCTTATCGTGTCTTTGTATGTTGACAATATTTTATTAGTAAAAAATGACGAAAAGGTGCTCCTCACCATCAAATATAATTATCCTCCACATTTGAGATGAAGGACATAAGTGAAGCAATCTATATGCCCTAGTTAAGATCCTAAAGAATCCTTTAAAGATACTTCTTAGTGTCTCAAGAGACTTAGATAATATATATTGAGTAATTTCAAATACCAAGTTACAAGCTCACTAACACATTTGTCTAAAAAGGGAAGGTATTAAGCTTGAATATAAATCTTAAGACTCCAAATGAAAAGGAAAATATGGCTTGTGATCCCTATGCTAGTGTCATTGAAAGCCTGATATATGCTATGATGTGTACATGTCTTAATTTTTGTTACATAGTTTGGTTAGCTAGCAAGTTCCAATTGAATCATGATCTTGCTTATCAGAGTATGTATTTTGCTATCAGAAATCAAATTTGCGCTTGATTAGCTATAGTGGCACTAATTAAGGTGGTAACTTCGATGAACATAAAACAACATTTGGTTATTGATTTCTACTCAATGATTGTACCATATCTTGAAGCAATAAAAAACAATCCTATGTAGCACTATTTGCCATGTAGTTAGAGTGTATTGCATACTCAACTACTATTTAGGAGCATGTTTAGTTGAGGAGGTTCCTTAAGGAATTTGGCATTGTTGTATATGCTTTTGAGCTTGTTATGATCTAATGTGATAGCATGTCAACTCTTGCCTAGGCACAAGACCTTAAGTATTATGGTCAAACCAAACAAATATACATCAAATATAATTTCATTCAAGACATGATTGAGCAGGAGGAAGTGGTCTAGTTGACCACTATACCTTGACTTTATATATACTATTCGTTGTTCGATCTTATGTGATTGGGACATTTTTGTTTATTAGATTGACACACACACACGCATATACTTACCATATGGTTTATATGATAGGTGAAAAAGGTATGCCAACAAGCAAAGGTTGGCTTACTCACATGAGCAATCGCCTTTAATGTTTTATATAGCGAGCAAAGGTGAGGCACAATGGATCCAAAGTGCTTAGATAGCATGCTTGGATATTACAAATTTATGGGTCACCTTGAATAGGTCTAAGATGAGGTCTTTAACTATATTAATGGAGATTGAGGGTGGATAACCCAACAATCTTAACTTTGCTTATAAGAGTGGCCAAATGCAAGCTCTAAGTAATGTGCTTGAGGAAATGAGTATATAGAGAACTCGAATTAGGCGCATTTGATACAATTAAAGTAAGATCTACATGATGTTAGTGATATGACATACACTAATGATTAAGAGCTTCATCATAGCATATATTTCATATTACATGTGCTTATTGATTAGATAAAAAGATGAATGAAAGGATCCTTACTTTCTCACCATGTAAGTTCTTATAGATTATTGTGATCACATCTTTTATGCTCAATGTTGAGCAGAAGATGATGGAGATATGAGATGAGATGAGAGTCTAATGGACTTGATGAGAGTCCTATAGATTATCAAGTTTATTAAAGTTTAACCACTTATTATATTGACTCTATAAATAGAGTCCACCTCTCAATTCTCTAAGTATCAAGAGACTTTGAGCATCAGTAGCATTTGTATGAAAGATAGGTATAACATTTGTATGAGAGATCTCTTTTTCATTTCTATTACAGTACAAAGTATTTTATAACTTTTAAATTTGTAAAATTAAATAGTTGCTCTTGTTACTTGTAGCACTACAGTTTACAAAAAAATATATAGAAATGATAAAATGTAAAAGACATGTATCTTAACTTTAAAAGTTCCCATGAATAATTCAACAAGGATTTAATTTTTTTTCTAAAGTCAATAATAGGAAATTTGTAACAAAATAAATAAGATACTCTCAATTTAGAATATAATTAAGAATCTTTAGTCCTACAAGAAAAGAAAGAAATTGCAAATCACCTTCATTGTTGATACCTGGTTAACTGAGAATGGATTCCTCCCTTAGACATGGCAAAGAAAGCTCCCGCTCCGGTATTGAAATATGGGCTTTATGCTTCACTGCACAAAGATGTCTGGACTGGTTGTTCGGACACACCCTCCGAAGCCTACAGACGTTAGGAAGAATGGAAATCCTTAGAGAGAGAAAGATCATAAAACTCATAATGTCCCCCCTCTCTGTTATGTTTCAGTAGGGTTTTTATAATGTTCACATGTGGAGTCAGGCTCCGTAATGTTGAGTTGGCCCTAGTAGTAATGATTGTGTAGTAGTGACAGGGCAATCATCACATTTGCAGGCGGTTGGGGGTTGTATCAAACGGCACGTCATAACACATCTTGTCATCCTTTCAACCTTGTTGATGGCCAGAGACTGAGGATGCCCAATTACTGAAGCAAACGTGAGGATGGAAAGAGTTTCATCAATCAATCTAGTGTTAACTAGTCATGATCTCGTATATCAAAGAAGATTTGAAGCTATCAAGGATATGTGAGTCGCTCAGCAGCACAAATGGTTCCGACAGGGCATCTCCGGATGCCTTAGAGATTGTCCATGTAGTGATGAAGAACTTACACATGGCCCAACTAGGAATTTGTCACGTAGATAGACGCGTGAAAGTGCTTGTGGGTGTACTCGTGAGATAAGGTACCACATTCATCTTATCCATCAAACATGGTGAGCATTTTTACCACGTTGGATAATAATCAAACAAGTGTAGAGGCCTCTGATTGGTCAACTCAGTCAACTGTTCATTAACTAATGGCAGTAGGATCTCTTCTCTTGATCCAACTCAGATAATTATTACTGATATTGACCCATGGGAAGAAGGCTCGTTGACTAAATATGGTGATTTGTATCCATTTATTAGCTCAACAGGTGCCAACTTGTCATTGGTCAATCTGATTGAACAAGCAAATAAGACAATTTGATTTTGGTATTGTTATATTAGCTGGAAATATAAGGACTCTGAGTTTGTGGAGGTATAATATTTATCAATACATTTTTCCACTAGGATAAAATTTCCCTTTTTAGGCCTTTTTTTTGTTTTTCAACTTTTGCCTGATTTTCTAATAAAGGCAAGTTTCTTTTGACTTTGGTGGCAAGCTTTTGTTGATCTTCTCGTGATTGTGTCAGGAAGTTGATATCTTGGGCGAGACTACAACTTCGACTTCGCTTCTAATGCTGAAATTTGCAGGTGCTACCTGTTCCCCAAACTCCATTATGATCTCCAATTCCTTGAAGCTATGTTTGTTCTCGTAAAGGAAATAAAATTGAGAGAAAAGTTAGAAGAAAAAATTAAGTGAGAGAAAATAAAATGTTATATGTTATTTTCAATCATTTAATTTATTTAATTTTTATATAAAAATTAAATAATTTACAAATTTATAAGTTTTAAAATAATTTTAATTATATTTAATTTTTTTAATAAAATTAAATATGAGAAAATCATTTTTTTAATATTTACCACAATCAAACAATTTGATAAATCATAGATTTTTTTTCTTAATAATTCTTTGATGTAATTTAAAATAAAAGTTTATTTGAAATGTTTTTAATTTTTTTTTTCATTTTTTTTAAATTACTGTTATCTATAATACTTTATTTTCAATTTTTTTTCATTATAATTATTTTTTAAATAATTCCTAAAAAATAGCTAAAAATCATTCAAATAAGGTATTAGAAAATACCTTACACCTTATTATCAAAATAAATTCTCAAAAATCTTTTTTTAAATATCAAATATAATATATATATATTTAAAAAAAAACTACTTTTAGAAAACAACCTAATAGATTTTTATCCTTTATAACCTCCACCAAAAGTATTTTTTTGATTGAGCTATGCAATGATGACATTTATTTGATGGATAAAAGTAAGATTTTATTCAAGAGTCATTTTATTTAATATATTTTTAATTAGAGTGTTCATGTAAAAATGTTTTTAAGAAAATCATAAATGAAAACTTATTTTCAAAAAACATCATAAATAAATTTTAATTTTTTAAAAATAATATCTAAATTTTCAAACACACTCGAGTGTAAGAATTTAGTTTGTGCTTTTAAAACTTGTGAATCAACCTGGAATTCAACCAATTTTTTTTTTTTAAATAATTGTATAAACCTGAAGAATGATTAAAAATAAAATATTGAAGATAAAAAATCATTTAAGAAAAATACTTAAAAACACAAAAAAAAAAAAATTGAAAATATTTCAACTTCCAAGCATATTTTTATTTTAAAAATAACCAAAATTAGTTTTTTTAAAATACCCTATTTTAATTAATATTTTTTAAAATTGTTGTGTATTTTTCATGCTCTTACTCTACCTGATTACCATCTCATGGTCATAATGGGCCGCCCAAGTCGTCAATCTTCCAACTACTAAGCCCATCATGACTTCGCCTGATAGCGGCCCATTCTTCAAATCCATTCATATTTACTAAGGAATATATTTAGGATCAACATTTAGGATATTTTGTACATTCCTATTTATATTCATCATATTTAAATTCTCAAAACTAACAAATACTTTTTCTATTTCCAAAAAAGGAAATAAAAACTCAAACTTCATTCTAATTTTCAATAAGCACTATATCCAATAAAATTCACAACCCTAAAATATGCAAATATCTATTTATTCTTTTATCAAATTTTGAATAATTTGTTATGCAAAAGACATTATAGAATTATATTTTACCAAATATATATATATATATATAAGAACATTTAAATTTCTAGAGGTAAAATAGCAATTTTAGGTTATTTTATATTATCTCGTAAGATGAATGAATCAAAATACCACTTATTTGTGATGAATTAAAATTCTACTGATAAGTTGGATTTAATTTCTCTAAAATCATCTTTTATTTCATTCATACCTTAATAAAATTCATTCAAACATGGGAATAAGCGAGAAAATGAATGAGATATTCATTCCCACTCTCCATTCCTGCGTACCAAATACCCCCAAAGGTTATGTTTGGTTATGGAAAAATGTGAGAAACAAAAATATATATATATATATATATATAAAAGGTAAAGAAGATAAAAAGAAAAAGTAAAATAAAATATAAAAAAAATAGATTTAAAATCAATAAATTATTTTTATATAGTACTTTGAACTCATTTCATTTATTAACTTATTTATATAAATATTAAATAATTTAAAAATACATATTTTTTATTTTTTATATTTATCATAATAATACAATTAAATATGAAAAAATAATTTTTCTTAATTTTTTTTTTCCTTAAAACTTTCCAAAACCAAACATAACTTAAAAATTGTATACATTTTTAGGAGTTTTTATTGAAAAACTGCTTCAAATTACTAAGAAAATAAATAGAATAACAGATTGTTTATCTTTGAATTTATAATGCAAAGCCAAGTAAATAGATCGGTCTCAAAAGCTTAAATAGATATCACTAATAGTTACTTTTAAATTTAATTAATAACATGCATTTAAATAAAAGTAATGGTAAATTACAAAACCCATCAGTATATTTTCACTCGTTTCAATTTAGTTCAGAATTTTATTTATTTATTTATTTTTAAGAAATGTCACTCTTGAACTATTCCAAATGTCAAATAAATCATTCTGTTAAGGAATTATGTTAGAATGGATGGAGCAATGCACATGATTTCATGTTAGCAATAATATGATTAAAGTCTTTAGATTGGATAAGTTCTGTGCAATAAAAAGAGGGCCAAAAGAAAAAGGCAGAAAACCTAAAGAGCAGACTTCACTTTTTGAGGAAGGAAAGGCTACAAGTTGAGGATTTATTGGATTTTTTTCTTCAATGTGGAGGATTGGAGATTAGAGTAAATTATGGAACCCTAGCTTGATATCTTTTTGAAAGTTCTTAGTTTCCTTCACATCACAGTATGAAGGACAAAATGCATAGGTAAACCCTAGCTAGGTCAATTAGGGTTCAATTTTCTTACTCCTTTATTCATGCCTATGAATTATTAGTGTACCTCTATTAAGGTTCATAGATGTAAGGCTATTTGTGACTATACTTTTGTAGATCCTCGTTAGATTTCAAATTTTAAGGTTTTTCAATTGTTTAATTCTTGGTAAGGTGCCAACCCTTATAATCCAAATGGTTAGAGAGTAGTTTTATTATGCTGTTTTGAATTTTGGTTGGTTGGTTGATGATTTTTTTGAATAGGTTTGTTTGCTTGAGTTTGTCACAATTGAGTATGATGGATGAGTGGTGATCAATCCTCTTCATTGTATACATTACTAAAGCTTTCATATAGTAACTTGACAAAGAAAAAAACTAGAGAGAATGTAACTACCACTTGTAGCTAGGTATCATCATCCATAGGGAATCAAAATAAATGGTTAATTGTCCTCTACACAAGTTGAGTTGTTGTTGCTTATTATGGAAAAACAATTCAAATTATCTTTGACTTTTAAAGATAGGATTAAGAAAATAAAAATTGTTGTTTAATGAATTTTTGGGCATATTACAAAAAGATTTCTAGGAGTCCCATTTTACACGTCTTTTCCTTTTCCTATATATTTTGCATATGTATAAGAAAAAGTCTTTCTCAATTAAAAAAAAAAACAAAATCTTTTATTCATTTTTCTCAAATGCTAAACACATGGTGTGTGGTTTTTTTTTTCTCTGTTCTCCTCTATTTTTCATTCACAAAGTAGAAATTGCAAACAATGTTATTGGTCTATTTGGTAACTATTTTTTAAAACAAGTTTGAAAAACAGTTTTTAAAAACTATTCTTTAAAATTTATAGAACAAAAATATGTTTTTGAAACTTAAAATGTTTTTAATATTTTTAAATATGTTTTAAAAATAATTTTTATATCTAGTGTTTTATTTTTAATCATTCTACATATTTGTATAACAATTCTTAAAAAACAAGTGAAAACAATATAAAATAACTAAAAGATATTATTTAAAAACATTATATTTCCTATCCTTAAGAATAGGAAACAAAAAACAGTTTTTGGTTATTTAACGTGTTTTTTTTTTTATTCTAAAGAACAGAAAATTGTTCTAAAAAAAATAGTTATCAAATAGATACTATATTCCTATATTTATATATGTTTTTCATCATTGGAAATTGAGATTACTTCATACCAGTCATTAGGTGTTTGTTTTATTGGCCATACTTGTTGATGATATCAATTTTTGCATTGAAATGATCTCGATTTAGGGGAATGTGTTGGTGTTGAGCCAACTGGATTCAGGTTTGTCCAGCTTCACTAGAGTCGGGCGAACTTATTCCCTACACAGAAGGATGTCCGGATAGGTGATCCAGACACACCCATTCGAAGCTTAAGTTAGAAATCACTAAGGATAGCTCTAACTATTTTTTGTGGGAGAGAATAAGTGTGTACCTTGTTCGTGCTTCTTAAGGGGTTTATATAGAGCTGATGACATTGTCATTATAACGCTGATTATGGACTCTTGCCTTTCTTGTAATGATAATTGTCCTTAGGGCAGAAATCGAGCCTTGATAGGACAATCAATGTCGCCACTACTGCGTGGACTGGGCAATCACATCAAGTAAGGGTTGCTAACTAGTATCATTTGCTGACTATCGTGCCAAAATCTCAGACCATGTAGCTGATTGTCTATTTAACTTGCCAATGTCTAGGATTGTGTATAACAATTGATTTACATTGACTTTTGGGTGTAAATGGCATCTAGTCTATTGCTCTGGCATCTAGTCTATTGCTCAGACATCAGGCGTTGTTAACTACACAAATCAGAAATCTTGAGGACTTGACTGAATTGATTTGTCTGTCTAAAAGGTCCAACCAGCTTGGTCTGTCCATTTCGTCTAACATTGTGGAAGAAGGAAAACTTCTTACTTTTAGTGCCAGATGGAGCTTATCTTGGTCCAAACGGGTTATATGTTTACCCTGGTCGGCCAAAGGGTCTTAAGTCTGGAAATGACATGTGGAGGAAAGTTCCCCATAAAATGATTGAGAGTTAAGCCTGGCTTGCATTGATGGTATTGAAATGATTTCAAAATTGTATATTGCGGGGCAAATCTAAATTAATTGCTTTCTACATTTATTGAAATTTCATACCAAAAATCAATTCATCACTCATTTATCAAATTGTTTCCTGGTATTGAAAAGAATATTAGTTTGAGCTTCCTGGTGTTAAAATAAAGCTTCCAACCCTACATTAGCTCATGTTCCATTTTCCATCATTTTGATATTACTCAACTCTCCATCAACTCTAGACTCCTGAACCTCCTTGAAATCACTCTCTTTTACCTTTTTCTTACTACATTTTCACTAAATTCACAAGTTAGCACACAAGTTGGGACTTAGCACCTATGGTCTGATTAGCACTCAAGAGTATACAAAATACCTTATTTATGTAGGTGGAAAACACCATTTTTGAGTGTTAATCAAGTGAAAACCTAACATTGAATGAAACAATAGGTGCAATTTGATCATGTTGGATAAGCTACATTATGTGAATGGAGAAAAGTATTTCTATGATGATGATGATACAAATTTTATTGTTTATTATCATCTAAAATATCAATTTAAGGATTAGGGATAGGTTGAGGATGTGTCGTTATAATATTTAAGGCATGGGAAGACAACAAAGGATGGATTAGTAAGAGTTAAGTCTAATATCGAATTGTAGGAAATGTTTGAACTTCATAAAGGAATATCAGAAATTGTGATGTATCTTTGTCAATATAGGTCACTAAATGATGTTGAAACTAATAAGTCACTCGTATAACAATTTTATCTTAATTCTAGGAAGTATAGTGACTTGATTGACTTTTGTTAGAATACGATTGTGTTAGTGTAGTTACATGGATGACATTGCCTCTTTTATCATCTCTATTCTCTCTCTCTCTCTCTCTCTATATATATATATATATATATATATATATTTATAATTGAGAGAGAACTCTTTTTACATTTTATTTGTATTAATACTCTAGAGACTTTTATTCCTTTTTTCCAATAATATATTAGAATATTTGTTTTCATGCGGATTTTGGGTGTAAAATCTCAACCATGAGAGACCAAGATCCTTAATTTTGGAGATGCAATGGGAGATTCAAACTAGAAGAAACATAAGTAATGTCATACTAGTTTACTAGGTTTTCATGTTTACCTTGTAAAATGAGATCCTCTATATAGTTCGAAATAGAAGAGCATGGATGCTTGTTGAGGTACTAAGGATACTTGTAAACCACTTTATTACTTATTAACTTAATTTGATATATTATAATTGAATCTAAAGCCAAATCCACAAGATGGATGAGTGATACAAATGCGTAAGCATAGAACTAAACTAACCAATCTATATCATTGAGTTAGTGATTTGTATATAAAGGGAATAAATCTAAGTTTTGGATGCAAATTAGTCTTAAGATTTAATTCGATCAACTCTAGATCAAGGAAGTGTTCTTTCTCCTATTCCAAATTTGAAAATGAATTGTGGAAGCTCTAAAGTTGTTAGTCATAGATTTATGGTAATAAATTTAATTGTTTAGTAGAAATTCAATCTTTTTATTAAAATTAATTTGTTGGATTCATGGTTCTGATAATAAGAGTATTCTCGTCATTACATAAATAGTCAATTGTGTTAATTGTAAAAGACAACATCTAAATACTACAAACCATAGTTATCTTCTCTCTTATTTTCTTGACCAAGATTCCCACAATAACCAAGATTTTTATATTAAAAACAAAGAGTTATGATTAGAATACACCAAAGAAAGGCTCATACTATTGAGGCCTTGCGTCCCAGTGATCCACGTAGCTGCCAAATGGACGCACGCTTTCAACCAAGATTGAGTTCTGGTTCAGTTGTCCCTGCAAAAGATGTCCGGACACACCCTCCGATGGTTTTGTTAGCCATGGCTTGAGAGATTAAGCAGTTGGCATTTTTCTAGGTATAGCAAGCTTACCTTCTTCCTTGTGTGAAGGTCCTTATATATAGTGTCAAAAGCTCTGTCTCCCTCTTTAATGGTGGGAAGACTTTTTGGCTCGTCATGATGCCTTTAGGTGGTGGCAGGGCCATCATCACCCTACGGGCGGTTGTTAGAGATCGTGGGAGGTGACTTGCCATCATTCCTGCCTTTTCGCTCTGTAGGCGGCGGAACGTGGGCTATGGCAGACTGTCGGAATGACGTAGCAAGGCATGCTCACTTTAGTCAATGATCCGGACAACATATCCGGATAGGATGCTATCGTCCGGATGTGATGTTCGCGAGTGTCGTGTGCTTCTTCTTGAGGGAGTCCGGATAGGGGCGCTCCGCATGTCCTCTTGGGAGAGTCCGGATGGGGTTGCTCCGGACAGCGAGACGCGCCACCTGTCATCAGGGGGGAGGGATCCCTACAATGCCCCCCTTTTAACCTGCCGATTTTGCCCGGGCAGAATGGGCGGGTTAAAAATGATTGTTTTTTAAACTGAGGTTACTATTTTTCGCTCATTGGGCCACGTGGTGCGCGGAGGCGAAGAGGAAGAAAAGCATTTATGATGAGCCGCCGTCTCTGGGAATTCCCAGGCAACGTGTCTGTTCAATAACGACGCGGCTGAGCTGTTAGAATACCGAGGGGCTGTCTCTCCCTTCACTCTTGCATTTTTTTCTTCTGCATTTTCTGCTGGTAGTGCTTTCTCTTTAGCCTTTTGCGTATCTTCGTCTGTAAGCGAGATTCTAGGGTTTCTGCTAGCAATACTCGTGTCGTGACGGTGACTACACCGCGAACTTCATCTCCATTTTACCAGTTTACATTCGGTATGTTCTCTACTCCTGCCTTCTCCTCGTTGTGTTTGCTTTGTGGTTGTTTCTGGCTTGTTGGGCAAGCTACTTGCGATTGGGGGCCAGTACTGGTTTTTAGGGCTTTTTCGGGGGGTTTTGATTGCGTTTTGGGTGTGTTAGGGTTTCTGTTGCCCCCCTACGCCTTTTGTAGGCCACCAATTCTTCTTTGGGGTAGAGTCAAGGGTTGGGATGGGTATGCTGGTGATGTTAGGTTTTCTGAGCGTTTTTGTCATTAGGGTTGTGGGGTCGGGTCCTTATTTTTTACTGTTAGCATCCTTCCATGCAGGTTCCGTTTCAGCCCCACTCTAAAAAATGTCTACGAACAAGGACGCTGCTTGTCTAGCTTGTCCGGGCAGAGCGGCAAAGATGCGTCCGGAGAGGTTCACGCTGAAAAATCCGTAGACAAGCTGAACATGAGGGAGTTTTGTGAACGCTTCTGCATCCCGAATGGCGTGTTCGTTCAGCTTGTAGACGGAGAGGCCGCGTCGACTAAGAAATCTGCGGACAATGCTATCTACTTCACCAAGGAACAATTCAATGCTGGGCTCCTGTTCCCCCTCCCATCGTTGTTCAAAGAATTTCTCCACTTCACCCAGATTCCCCCGACCTACATCCATCCCAACATGATCCGGGTGCTGATGGGGTACAGCGTTCTGAGCATGCTGTTCAACCTGGACCTTTCACTACTGGAGGTTCTCTTCATCTACTCCATCAAGAAGGGGAAGAATGATATCTACAGCTTTGTCGCCAGCCTTCCATCCCTTCAGTTGGTGACCGGCCTTCCTGACTCGACCAAGAGGGCCGCCAGGGGACACGTGCTGGTCAGGGGCCTATGGGCGGGTTTGACGGTGCATCCGGATAGGCAGTTTGCTCCCAACCAGTCATTGAAGGCCCCAGGTATGAATAAGTTGCTCCCTGTCGTCTCGCGATTGCGAGTTAGGTCAGTATTATTAGGTGGCTGACATGCTTTGTTTTCTTGGGTGCAGGCAAGAATAGAAGGGGGAAGTTGGTAAAGTGGGTGGAAAAAGCTTTGTTCGACCGGTTGAACAGGCTTTTTGAGATTGCGACGGACGAAAGGAGCTATGATACACTTCTCTCCGCGTAGAATCTCTGCTTGGTTACCCAAAAGCCCCAGTCGTACGTACTCAACATACTCCTGAGGCGACTGCCCAAAAAGGTGGTGGCCGGAGAATACTTTGTTCTCAAAGATCTCCCATTCTATACGGAGGTGCGAAAGGCAGAGGCTCACGCACGCAAAGCACTTCTCAACGAACGGGAGGAAAGAAGACAAAAGGGGACTTTGCGGAAGGCCCCTAACGATAAACGCTCTACGCCCGCTCCTCCTGCTGGCGCCCCAGCGAGAAAGAAGAAGAAGGTTCCCACAAAGGGAAAAGCAATAAAACCTCCAACTCCCACAAAGGGAGCAGTAATGAAATCTCCAGCTCCCATAAAGGGAATAATAATAAGATCTCCAACTCCCTCCGACTTGCCCTTTGTTTCAAGCGACTCCGTACGTGTCCCTGGTCAATACGGATCGAGACCTTCAATGCCAATGGTTGAACGACTGGCTCTTCTGGCTGAGGAAGCAACCTCAACTCGGCTCTCCCTATCCGGACGCAGATGTAGCTAAGGCCTCTTTCGTTGAAACGTTGCCTCATACGGCACCTCCAATGGAAGAAACGGGGGCTGAAAGGCAGGGTTTGCCCCCTTGTGAGCCAAGCTCCCTTGCACTTGTACCGGTGAAGGGGCCAGCTGCGGGGAGGTCTCGTCCGGCCCGCGATTTAAAGTTCGGCATCAGCGGGCGGCTTCAAGATCGTCTTCTGGAAACCATCGAAGTCAGTTGCTCATCCGTCCATGAGGATCATCCGGAGGGGAGTGAGACGGAGATGGCAAAAGAGAACCCAACCGACCCGGTGCTGGTCCAGGATGAGGGTTCGTCCGAAGAGACCCAGCCGATCGTGAATGATGGGGGCTCGGACCCGGGGGAGGAGTCACACCATAACGTCTCGTCAAAAGAGAGTCCAGTTGATGATGCAGCTTGCATCTCTGCTAGCCCTTTCAGCTATGCGGAGTTAGGAGAGATGCTGAAACAGATTCCTCCCACTTCAGATGTTGCTCTGCCTTCAACGAGAATATTTGAAGCGGCGAAAATGGTATAGCTTACTCCTCTTGATTTTTCTTACCATACTGGTGTGTTTTTCACATGTGTGGTAATTTAAACTTGTTGTTGTGGGTTTTTCTGCAGCTGGTGAGCGGTATTCACGGCATGGTTCAACAACGCGATCTTTTTTCAGATTTGCTGCGGATTACCGATCACATGAAGGCATTCGTCTCCCAACGCATGAGCGGTGAAGAGGAATTGCGCTTGAGATTGGAGCAAGCCGAAGCCAGCTTATCCGCTGCCCAGAGAGCCTCTGAAGAGAGTGCCGAAGCTTTGAAGAGGTCCCAGGACGACAACGAGGCTCTCCGGATAGAGTTAGCAGAGGCAAAGAGACGAGAGGAAGCTACAGAAGCCCGCCTGCACTAGGCGGAGGACGAGACGGCCCAGTTGAGGGGGAAAGTGAGACAACCCCGGACAGAGGTGTCAATTGACAAAAAACAGAAAGAGGATTTGCAGTTGCGTTTATCAGCACAAAAAAAAGAGTTGGAGGCTGAGTTTGTTGCGCAAAGGGAGGAACTCGAGACGGAATACCAGAAGCAGGTAGACGAGATGTATTTCTTCGGCTACCGTTGCTGCATGAAGAAGCATGGTATCAAACGGGACGTCCCTTCGATTCCCCCGGGTGAGGAGGACAAGCCTTCCCAATGAGGCTTTTTCTTTTTGTAACTTTTACTGTTATTTCTCCCTGTATTAGTAGTCCAGAGAACCTTTTTGTATACAATTTCACAAGTATTAATAAAACATACTCATTCAGATTGTACTTCTATCTTTCTTTCATTGGTAATACCACTTTAGATTAGATACATTCCATAGTCGGAGCAATAGGGTTCCGTCTAGCTTCTGTAGATGATAGGCTCCACTTTCACTTGTCTTGGACACTATATAGGGGTCTTCCCAATTGGCGTGAAACTTTCCTGCTCCTATCTCAGTAGTGTTTTCGAAAACCTTTCTAAGGACCAGCGTTCCACTTTTGAAGCTCCTAGGTCTTGCCTTGCGATTGTAGTGAGTGACTGCTCTTTGTTGATAGTCAGTCATCCGGATAGATGCGGTCTCTCTTACTTCGTCTGCCCAGTCCAAATTTCTTCATAATTCCGCATTTGCATCATCCTGTCGTCCTGCCTCGGTCTGGATAGTGGGTAGCCCTATTTCAATAGGAATGACTGCATCCATACTGTATGCAAGGGCGAAGGGAATGTTTCCTGTTGGACGTCCGGGTGTGGTTTGATAAGCCCACAGGACGTCGGGTAGCTCCTCCACCTACTTCCCTTTGGCTTGCTCGAGCCTCTTCTTTAAGGCAGTTATTAGGGTCTTGTTTGTGGCCTCTGCTTGCCCATTACTTTGAAGATAACGCGGTGTGGAGTATGAATTCCGGATGTTTAGTTCTGAATAGAAATTCCGGAAAGTTTTGCTATCAAACTGTGGACCGTTGTCAGCTATAATGGTTTGGGGGATTCCAAAGCGGCAGATGATGTTCTTCCATACAAACCTGGTGACATCTTTGTCTTTGATGCTAGCGTATACTTCAGCTTCCACCCATTTACTGAAGTAATCCGTGGCGACGAGCAGGAACTTCTTCTGGGCGGCTGCGGCTGGTAGGGGTCTTACTATGTCCATGCCCCACTGCGCGAAGGGCCAAGGGCCTAAAATTGGTTTCAACGTCTCCGACGGCACATGTGGTATGGGGGCATGCCTTTGACACTTGTCACATTTTTTGACATAGGTTGCCACATCCTTTTTCATCGTGGGCCAGTAATACCCTTGCAAATGGGGTCCTGTGCGATAGAGATCGACCTCCGGAATGGTTCCTACATACCCCCTCATGCAACTCAGCTAATACATACAGGGCCTTTGAGTGGTTTAGGCATCTAAGGTAGGGACCTGTAAAGGACCACTTGTACAAGTGTCCCCCAATCAGGGTGAAATGGGCGGCTTGTACCCGGATCTTGTGCGCCTGCTTGGGTTCTTCGGGCAGAGTGCTTGTCCGGAGATACCTTATTATGTCTTCCGCCCACTCTTGGCCGTCTACTTGGTTTGCCTCAATGGTATTGCAAGTAGAGGCTTCCGCGACGAAATGGTTGGTTTGCACATGTACAGGCAATAATATGGCTTCTGTGATGGGGAGGGAAGCGGCTATGCCTACCAGGGCGTCGACACGTCCATTTTCAGTTCGTTTGATTTTTTCGATCGTTCATTCGATAAACCGTTGTAAGGTGTCCCTTACTTTGGTCAAGTATCGCGTCATGCGTTCATCCTTAACTTCGTATTCTTTCTGGACGTGCTTTACCACAAGTTGGGAATCACTATAGACTCAGAGCCTGGAGACGGATAGAGCCAGGGTGAGGTCCAATCCGAATAGAATGGCTTCATACTCCGCTTCATTATTAGAGACGGGGAATCCCAGTCGGATAGCTTGCTTCAGATGTTCTCCTGTTAGGGATTGCAGCAGATGTCCTACTCCGGATCCTGATGACCGAGAGGCTCTATCAACCCACAAAGTCCACCACTCCTCTTCGTTTGGTTCTTTGCGCTGGGTAGATCTTCGGGAGTATTCCAGCACGAAGTCAGCCATCACCTGGTCTTTCATGGACAACTTGGGTTGGAACTCGATTCCATATTCGCTCAACTCTATGGCTCATTTAAGCATTCTTTCGGTTCAGTCCGGCTTGTGCAGTATGTTGCGAAAGGGTTGGTCAGTTAGCACGACCACCGGGTGGGCTTGGAAGTAAGGGCGGAGCTTCTGGGCGACACTTCGAAGGGCCAAGGCCGTTAGCTCCACCTTTGAATACCTTGTTTCTACGTCCGTCAACGCTCTGCTGACGTAGTAAATAGGTTTCTGCTCCTTGGGCGAGGGGCAGCGGAATAGAACAACGTTAATTGCCCATTCCGATATAGCTAGGTACATATACAATTTTTCTCCCGGGAGGGGGCTGCTTAGAATGGGCGGTTGCATGAGGCAATGTTTAATTTTTTCGAAAGTGCTCTGACAGCTGTCTGTCCATCCGCTCGCTCCAGCTTTTCGTATGGCCAAGAAGAAGGGTCGCAGTTCATCAGTGAAACGGGCTATAAAGTGTCCTAACGCGACAAGCTTGCCTGTGAGGCGCTGTAATTCCTTTTTGCTTTAGGGGGTGGTGTTTCCATGACTACCTTAACTTGATCCGGGCTAACCTCTATCCCCCTTTGACTGACCATAAATCCCAAGAATTTGCTAGCACTTACGCCAAAGGCGCATTTAGAAGGATTCAACTTCATGTCATACTTCCTTAAGAGGTAGAAGATTTCTTGCAAGTGGAGGGTATGTTCCTCTCGGGTTTTGCTTTTGACCACGATATCATTAATATATACCTCCACTGTGCGGCCAACTAGAGGCTTGAAGATCTTCGTCATCAGTCTCTGATAAGTAGCACCAGCGTTTTTGAGTCCGAATGGCATGACTTTGTAACAATAAAGACCATGTGGCGTTATGAAGGCTGTATTTTCTTCATCGGTCGGGGACATGGGGATTTGGTGGTATCCGGAGAAGGCGTCCAAGAAGGAGAGCATCCCTTGCCCAGCAATGGAGTCCACAATTTGGTCTCTCCGTGGTAGAGGGAAACTGTCTTTTGGACATGCATTATTGAGGTTGGTGTAATCGACGCACACCCACCATTTACCTTCCTTTTTGGGTACCACCACTACATTTGCCAACCAGTCCGGATACTCCACTTCTCTAATGAATCCGGCTTCCAACAACTTATCAACCTCTTCCCGGATAATCTTTTGCCTGTCCGGGTGAAAGCGTCTAACCCTCTGTCGGACGGGTCTTGCTGTTGGCAAGACGTTAAGCCTATGAGAGACGATGGAGGGGTGAATTCCCTTCATATCAGAATGCGCCCATGTGAAGACGTCATGGCTTCGTCGGAGGGCGTCTTGGATGTTCCGGGTCTCTTCTAGCGTCAAGAGGGAACTGATATATGTAAGGTGAGTACTTTCTTCCGAAATTTGGATCGCCTGCAAGGGATCCGCTACCGGGGGATCTTTGTCCGCCGGACACAGTGATTGCTATTGGTCAAGTGCATGGGTGGACTCAGGGAGGGGTTTATCCTCCTGGCTGGTCCCTGCTTCTCGTGCTATCTGGTAGCATTGGCGAGCGGCTAACTGGCTGCCGTATAGGTCGATTTGCCCATCCTTGGTAAGAAAGCTTACCATTTGATGATACGTGGAGGGGATGGCTTTCATGTAGTGCAGCCATGTGCGCCCCAAAATGACATTGAAGGGTGATAAATCTTGTACCACCGAAAATTGAACGTTGAGAGTGACTGGGCAGGCTTGGACCGGCAGTACAATGTCTCCCAAAGAAGTAGTAGCCGCTCCGTTGAACCCGGACAAGATTCGCCCAGGGTTTTCTAGACCTATTAAATTGTGTCTCATTTGGCTTATTACCGATGCTTGTACAAGAACGACTGAGCTACCCAGATCAACTAGGATGCGTCTCACATCGAAGTTGCCCATCTCCAGGGACAGAATGAGGGCGTCGCGGTGCGACTACAATATCTGTGTGGGGTCTACTGGTGGGAAAATGATTGTCCCATTTATGGGGCGAAGCCCCCCCCCCCCCCCCCCCAGTTATCCCAGGCCGTATGGAGTTGATGGGCTCACGCACTGATACTGCCCGCAACGATCTCTGTCTCTTTCGTTTAGAGTCGTACTCCTCGTCCAATGGGCCTCCGTTAATATAGTTTATAATGGCTTTGGGGACGGCTGGAACCCTGGGGGTTCCAGAGTTGTGATTTCGGGAAGCGTCTCTACCTCTAGCATCTAAGCGGAGGTATTGCTTCAAATGTCCCACCTTTATGAGCCTCTCGACCAAATAATGGAGGCTCCTGCACGTCTCCGTTATGTGACCATGCTCCTTATGGTAGGCACACTTTTTACTATGATCCCTTTTGGATAGGTCCGTTTTGAGGGGTCCAGGCCACCTGAAGTCGGACATGTCTTGGATCATAGGGAGAAGCTTCTCATAGGATATGGAAAAGGGTGTGAGGGGCGGCAGTTCCGGACGACTTTGCCCTTCCTGCCTTCGATCGGATGGCCTTGGCCGGTCCGGAAGTTTGGCACTTCTTTCCGTACCACTTCTAAAAACACTTGATTCAATTAAAAATCATTTATAATGTTTTACGAAAAAACACTTGATAAATGATTCAATTAAAATGCTTTTAAAAAAAACACTTTCATTAAAAACACTTCAAATATAAATATTGCTAAACGCATTCTAAATACATGATGCTCAAAATTAATTATTCCAACAAAAAACTATGATTTAATAATTCAATTTAACCATAAACCCTAAAATTCCTTGATACAAAAATTAGATGAAATTCTTTCAAAATCTCAAACCTATCAGTTTTTTTACAAATAAATTAACCAAATTATTCCAAAATTCAAACCAACGTCTAAGTTACCCAACAGTAATTTTTCAAATTCAATATAATAATAAAAAATTCGGAAGTTTCAATACCTACCTATTTATTAATATATTGAATCTAGAAGTCAATTTCCTCATTTGTACGGTTCATTTAGGGTTACAGAGTGGTGGCTCCTCAACTTGTACCTTTAGGGTTTGTATGCCTTCTACTTTGAAGACTTTAATCACATGTGGTGCCCATATGACAAGGACAAGTGTGTCATCGTCCATCTTAATAGAGGATTTATTTGACATTTTGAGATAATTCAAGAGTGATAATATTAAAAAAAAAAAAAAAGTTTAGTGACTAGATTGGAATATGATTGTATTCCCTCTTTTTAGTACATTTAAAAGACAAAAAAAAATTATTTATTTGGTTCAATATAAAAATTATATACTTATTTAAAAAAACAAACAATAATAATGGAAGAAATTGTAGTCCAAGACTTCCTTAACCTCATCTAATTTAATTGGCTCATAACAATGAGGTTTTAAAATTCTTATAACATTTGACATCAAATCATTATATATTATCTTAAAATTTTAGAATATATTCACTCAAAAGTTTATAACAACGTCTTTATATTTTCTTATTTCAAAATTTATTATCATAGGTTTAGAGTGTGTGTATTTTTATTCTAAGTGATTTTAATGGAAATATGTTTCTTTAAAAGTGTTCTTAAAAATTATTTGTCCAAACAAAAATAAAGATATCAAATTCCTGTTAAGATAACCAAAAGTTTCAACCAATAAGAATCCTAATAAACCTAAAAAATAGATAAAGGTCCAACAAAAATTACTTGTTTTTCGATATCCATATATGTTCTGATCACCGATTTATATTAGATTCAGTTACATTTTATTATAATTAAGATAATAACCCAAATGAATTTTACTTTATTATTTTTGTTTTCAAAGTAACTCTCATCAACTAACACTATTCTGATATAAATTTTTAGATATAATTCATCAAATTAATTAAATATAAAATAATAACATTCTCTCAATACTCTATATATCTATCTATATATATATATATATATATATATATAGACATTTGATGATTCTAATTTATTTTAAATCATTCACCAAATTCAAAATCAATATTTAAATCAATAAAAAAAAAAAGTTGAAATGTAAAAATATAAATTTAATTGGTTAATTTTTAGATGAGATAGTCATAGGGATGATCATGTTGGAAAATTTGAAGTTAATATTTATGAAAAAAAAAATGAAGCTAATTTCAGATATGGACATATTTAATGGGGCAGATGTGAGAATGGGAATAGGGTTGGGGGTGTGGGCCATTGCTGAGTAGGTGTTGAATATTGAATCCAAACACGCGTGACTCCATGAGGTCATGGAAGAAATTCGCACTCCAGATGGGGACACCCACCATCTATTGGAGTAGTGTCGTTTTCCAGCGTCCCAATTTGCCCTTAAATTTGAAGGTAGCGTAACGCAATTTGCGTCAATGGCTCAGTCAACTTAGGAAAATGATTGAGCTTTTTTGGATGTGATAAGAGGTTGACGACTTAAATTTACATACTTCTTCAAAATTTAATTTTTATTTACATAAATAATACCACTCCTTTGTCCTATTAATAATTGAAAGAGAGAAAAAAAATCACTAAAAGGTCTCATTTGACTATACATATATATATATATAATTAAAAGCTAAGACCAAAATGAGGGTTCAAATTTTAAAGGCAATGCACTTGTTTTGAGTCAGAGTGGATTTAACAATGAATTTTGGAAAATATTTTTAATTTAAAAATTATTTTTGAAAAAAAAAGGTTGTATGATAAAACTTAATATTTATTACTTTATAACTTAAATTGATTTTAAGTTAAATTATATTCAAGTTGTTAACTTAAAACTTATTAACTAATTTTTACTTTAAGTATTAAAGTTATTTGATAAAATTAACTTAAAATTTAATATAAATCATCAAATTTGTATATTTATTCTCATAAATTATAATTAAAACAAAGAATGTCAAAATAACTGTGGATTGTGGAATAGCAAAGGAAATCATGAAGGTAATTAGGCAAATGAAGTTAAAATAGTAAAATAAAGATGTAAATTTAAGAATAAGTTAATTATTTTTGCTTATTACTTAAGGTACTTTTTACTTTTAAGCTATATCATTAATTATTTTATCAAACATACTTAATGACTTAAATTAAGGTATAATCACTTTAAGTTATTAAGTTGATTTATCAAATACCATTAAATATTTGACAATTTTTAGAAAACACTAAACTCTAAAAAATACTTATAGTAAAACGCTTTTATTAAAAATACTATCCAGCATACTCTTAGTCATTTTACAAAATAATTAAAACTAAAACTGATATTTTAAATTAAAATTATCTTAATGAATATAAAATCCCATCTTGAATTTTTTTAAGTCTTTATTGTTGTTATTTAAAAAAAAAACATTTTTTAAAAATATATATTAGAAAAAACACACTTCTCCGGCATAAAGAAAATATCTCTCAAAATTTCCCATTGAAAACACACTTACTCCTTATAAGAATTTTTAATAAGACTACCTTCAATTTAAAACATATATCATTAAAATTGATCCTTATTTAATAAAACTTTATTAAACATGAAGGGTTTGTTTGGATATATTTTGTGTTTTTTATTTTTTAAAATATTTTTTTTATATAAAATAGAACCAACTTATATAAAAATATATATAAATTTTATCTTATGCTTTTAAAAAATTTTACAATTTGAGGTTGTAAAAATTTATTGATATATTAATTTTTTTAAAATTTTTATTTTTCAATTTAAACCTCTAAAAGATCTTATATTTTGCATAAAATTATTACTATTTTAATTTTAAGTATAAAGTCATGACTGAAAAAGATTATTCTTTTTCAACTTGAAATATTATTCATTATTTATCTTACTTTTTAAAAGTTTAATGCTTTAGAATATTTAATTAAAGTTTTGATTTTTCAAATAATGGATTAGTTAATTTGATATAAAATCCATGATCTCAAATCCATGTGTTTGTTAGATTTTAAACTTTTAAATTAATTGTTGATAATTTGACATTGATAACACTTATAATAATAAATATTTTTAAAAAAAATAAAAGAGTAAGAAATATTTTTCTTTGAGAAATAAAAAATAAAAACAATAAGATATATTTTCAAAATTAATTCAAAAAATAATTAATAAATTTACCAATTCTTAAAAAAGTTAAATTTACAAAAAAAAAAAAAAAAAAAAAATTTACTTAATATAAATGCTCACAAATGTAGAAATTCTTTGGTTATATCTAATTCTTAAAATTTGACAAAAAATATTAGAGAAAAAAAATAGAGAGGAGAGATTAAAAGAATAAAAAATAATGGAAAATAAAATATTAATTTAAATTCAATAAATTATTTGTATACATCTCTTCAAATTCTTTTAATTTGTTTTATGTGTTGGATATAAAGATTAAATAATTTGAAAAAAATATAAATTTTAATTCTATTTTTTTTCTTTATGATTTTGGAAAATGAAGCTAAATATGAAAAAGATGATTTTTTTTTTCTTAACTTCTTTTAGTATTATGGTGGAACCAAAATTTAAGGTCAATAAATTATTTTTATATACCCCTTCAAATTAATTCAATTTATTTAACATCTTAGATATAATAATTTGAATATATATTAATTTTTATCATATTTGATTTTTTTTTTTTTTTTACTATTTTTCAAAGTGAAACTAAATATATATTTAAAAAAATCTTTTATTTTTTTAGTATTTTCATGGGACAAAACATAGCATTCTTGATTTTTATTTTAAAAAAAAATTGTTTTTGGCTCTTATAAGTTAATTCAAATAAAACTTTATTTAATTGATGTAAAATTATGTCAAATATATAAATAAATTTTCTTCACATTTGTTGGGCATACGAAATTGGTTGAGAATGATGATGAATCATAATATCACGTAGACAAGTAGAATCAAAATCTTTTCAAAATTGAATTTTAATTAAAAATCAAAGGGAGAAAAAGATGTAATAGCCATATTTTTTTGCCTGAAATCATTGTTAATAAATTTAGGCATTTTATTAGGCCAAATGACAAAGAAGGTGGGCTCTGGTTTTTGTTCTATTTGGACTCACAACTCACACGTGAAGCCTACTTCCTTGACTTGAATCGGCCACACAATTGAAATTAAAGGGCAGAGAGGGTCCTGGGAATCGTCATCTGAGATTGACATGGCCTTCTCTCTCCTGCTAGATATTTTGTACATGAGAATACAAACACTGCATGCATATTTTGAATTGAGTCAAAGCCTTTGCTCTGCTAGATAGCATCCAAATCTTTGGTATGAGACAAGCCTTTTGTTTGTTTGCCACAACTTGAATCAATTCAAACTATCCAGTCATTGCCGTAAAACCCAATTTCTAAGTTATTCCCAGTAGCCATGAAAGCAATTTCCTTAATAGCAGCTTAGAATGTGTTTCGACTTTGATAACATTTTTATTTAAAATATTTTTAGTAAAAATATTTTTTTTGAGAAAACATTGGAGGTGATTTTTTAATACTATAAATGATTTTTTATAGAAACATTGACGAAGGAACTTTTAATGCAGACCATTCATTTATGGATAAAAAGTTTAGTTTGGTTTCTTGATCAGGGCATGGCTGTACAAAGGCTAGTTCATAGCCATGTGCGCCTGCCCAAGGACATGGCGACTTTCATTGAACAATACATGTGAGATAGTGAGATAGGCTTGCGTAGTAGAGAAGACAAATAGTCACATTTCGCCTCAACAATCTCATGGAAAAAGCCTCATCAATTCTATTCTTTTAGGGCATGCTGATGATGTTTATGAGTCATTATTAATTGTTTTTTTTATTTATATATTTGATAATTGTGGGTGTCTGGCCAACTTACGCATACCTCGACTAATCCATGGAACCCTAAAGTTAACGACCGGGTAAAACCTCCGGTGGCCTTGAAGGGACTTGAACTGGTGACCATTGGGGAGCAAACCCAAGACCGGACCAACTGAGCTACCTTTATGGTTATTATTAATTGTTCTTAAATTTAAGAATTGGTGACAAAGGTTATCAGGTCTTACGGCATACTCATCAAGCCTAGATTCCCCACCCAATAAGTATTCCACTTTGCCTTCTGTTTTAAGAGCATGCCATCAAAAGTCAATGAATAAAGGAGATCTCCATTGGAGAATTTTAGATAATTAACAATCGAGTTTTTTTATCCATTAATATGTTTGACAGTATTTCTACTCGAAATATTTATAATAAAAATGTTGTTTTTCTACTCAAAATGAATTACTTATCAAGTATTTCCTTAAAAAAACACTATAAATATAATGATCCGTATTTAATCATATAAATATTATCAATTCTGAGCCTAAAAAGATCATCACGACTTTAAAACGCATCTATCTATGATATCATAATAAATAATTTTTTTTTAATATTAAATTAATTTTTCTAAATTTAAAAAATATTTCTGAAATTTTATCAAACATATATATATTTTTTTTAAAAAAAAAAAAACACTACCATATCCAACTCTTGGACAAGGCTTTCAGCTTTTGCATGGTTGTTTGTCTCGAATACGGACAAACAATTGCAAATGTGATATAATTTATATATGAAAAGATTAGTCAATTGCAGACTCATCCATCATGATGTGGTCGGAGGCAAGGCCTCAAAGGAGGCTGTAACCAAGATGTTCATCACTTCATTTTGTACTATATACTAATTTCTTAGTGGTATCCCAGTGGCATAAAATAAAATATTGTATGATCTTATCTGCTTAATTTGCTCACACGTTTAAGCCACATTTTAATTGAGTAGTAAAGGGAATAGAAACCTTGAATAATCTACTATTTTATGTACAAGTTTCCAAATGTAACCTAGAGTATGAGATCCCCTCGTTTTTTTAAAAAAATAAATATATAATGAAAGATGTTATTTTGTTTCATTATAATTTTTATTAATTTTTAATATAGTATTTCTAATGCTTTTGCAAACGTGGTTTTAATCATAGAAAACTAATTCTTAAAGGGTGGGAATAGAGCTTGTCAAAAAATTGAAATTTATATTGCTTAATTTAAAACAAAACTGTTGTGTTTTATCAATCTTAATGTTTGTCAGCTTTTTAGTGTTAACCAAAGTACGGATACACATGAATAGAAAATAAAAATGAACACGACATTTTTAACGTGATTCAATTATTAATGTGATTTCTATATCCATAAAGTATACCAACACTCAATAATTCACTAATAAAAAAATGAACAAAAATAGTTATAATAGTGAAGTTCATAAAAAAAAAAATCTTTTAACTGCGTTCGCACTCTTTAAAAAAATAAAACTTTAAAACATAACAAAATTAAATATATAATAATGACAAACTCTTCATTCATCTCATAAAAAAAATATTTACAGTTTGACCCTCGTTATTTTGAGTGAAGCGCATTAAAACTAATTCAAACTTCACACGAGATAATTATCCTTGAAATTAAGGTTTGGGGTTTTAATGGGTAAATTATAGTTCTTTATGATCATAGAAGAACATATCTCCATTGGACTTAGGTGGTGTTTGTTTTTTTTTTTGCTTTTTGCTGAAAGTAATTTAGTTTTTTTTTTTACTTTTTCATTACTTATTATAAACTTTTTACTAAATAGAAAAAACCAAAATATGTAGCTTTTTCTAAATAGAAAAAATAACATATTGATTTTTTTTTTACTTTTTAATATTTAATAGAAATAAAATACTACAAAAACAAACAATCTAATATTTAACACTATTAAGCATTAAGATTCTATTTAAAATTAAGTAAAAAAACAAACACCGTATCAATGTTCTTCAATGTTGAAAAAGCATTTTCTTTTTCCATTTTTTTTGTTGGTAAGAAAGGCAAGACCTTTAGGGCTTGTAAATGTCAAACTTTTCTTAAAGTAAACCTTTTAAATTAACAAAAATAGAAAAAGAAATGTGATCAAGCAACACCTAAAACAAGATAAACCAAAGCTTTTAATGCCATTGTAAGGTGCTCAATTGATGGAATTAGTCAAGCCTTAGTTAATTACTCCTTCAATTGAAACTTATCAATGAAGCTCCATTTAGAGCAGCTTTTCACTTCAACCATTACATAGGTGATGTTTGTTTTTTGACTGAATAAAAAAAACCAAATATTTTAACCTTTTCTATTCAACTAAAAGTAACATGTTAACATCATCTAACATAACTAAAATGAACTTATTATCAATAAGTTCAATTTAATTATATTGAATAATGTCAAGAGGTTACTTTTAGCTAAATAGAAAAAACCAAATATTTTAACTTTTTCGATCAGCCAAAAACAAACACCACCGTACTCTCTCATGGTTAATTCAGTATCATCGTCAGAAGTAATCCAAACTCACATCAGACAAACCTAACCAATATTTCATCTCATCATCAATGCATGTCTCATGGAAGTTCGTATGTAATAACTTCGACCAGAAAGGAATTTGGATTGAAACTGTATTTGTAAACTTGATGATGCACCAGCACATGATTTTGTCATCATACATTAAAAACTATGGAAGATGTTTCATGGAATCTCGTGATAATAAATATTGTGATGACTCATTCAATAAGTTATTTTTGGGTGCTTTTAACTCTTAATATGCATAGATGTGAACATGATTATTGTGGCCGCCGAGATAGAATTCTTGCATACAATGCTGAAATCTCGGAAAGTTCGAAAGAAAATATAAAGAAATGAAAAATAAAAGGAAATGAAAAATGAAAAAAAATAAAAAATAAATTTAAATTCAATAAATTATTTTTATATATAATTTCAAATATTTTTTTTACTTTATATAAATATTAAATAATTTAAATATATACAAATTTTTTAATAATTTTAATTATATTTGATTTTTTTTCATACTTTTTATAGTAAAACTAAACATGATAAACTTATTTTCCTTAACATCTGCTACACCACCTAAGCAACCACGTAGGCAAAAGATCTCTAGTAAAAGGTGAAATATGCATAACTCTTCGTGAGATTCCTAGCTACCAATATATATATATATAGTTTTACCCGCTATGTTGTTAGTATCGTGAATAACGTTATGTTTGTTTGAATTGACTCTTGTGAAATCAAAAGTTTATGCTAATAAAAAAAATGACTACCTTAAAAATTAAAATAAACAAAACCCCTCGTATAAAAATTTTTTGCTTTTACTTTGGAAGAGGCCGTAACGTCTAAAAATAGGTAACATTCCCACAGTATCATGGTAGAGATGATTTTGCAAAGATGGTTCAAAATCAAGGGAGAGCTGACTGATACGCTATCCTTACAACAAGGCGCAGATGACGCGTGAGGCCCCAATTCTGGGAAGCCGGGCCCGGACACCCTCTCTCTCCCTCACAACTTCAAAATGGAGTTGAATTAAACGTGCCTCAATGACTTCGACTCTCAATTCAATTCGAACTCGTACTCATCACACTTTCTTGAACATATTTGCTTCCTTCTAAATCCCCCAAAATGTTTTAGAATTTAGCTAGCTCTATATACATCTATGGCCACAACAACCTTATCCTCTTTCTCATGTACTTGAAGAACCAACTCTTTTCAACTATTTGTGAACACCCAACTTTTTAAATTTGTAGTTTTGTGAAGACATGGGTTTTGTTTTTTTACGTGGCGCAGTCAAGGGTGTTGGTTTGAATGGAGTTTGAATGTGCACGTAGCATTTTTCAGACAGCGAAGGGGAAGATGAAATTATTGATGGAAGCCGATTCAAGAGAAAAAGTCCAATTTTAACTCACAGAGCTCTAAGTATTAAAAACGAGATGTGTGCTGTGGTTGCTAATAATGCATAAAATGGAGAAAATGAAACTACAAAGCAAGCACTGAATCCATATCATTAAAAGCATATTCCCAACATTTTACACTCAACCATTTAGGCCACAACCTAGATATAAGATATCACATACTAACACCCAATTTACATTCACTGAATTATAGAATTGGCCTAGAGAGTGGAGATGTGAAGATCCCTCCATAGAAAATGTTTTTAACCTTTCTAATACTTATAAATAAAAATTTTCTAAATGTTAGAAAGGCCAGAAGTGCTTCCTAGAATTATTTGTAAACGACTCTTAATGGCCATATTCTCTGAGTAGAGGTAGTCTTCATAGTGTAGTAACTTGCTCAAACAACTCGGAAAAGTTCAGTAGATTAACTCCTGCAATCTCTGCCAGACCCTTGAAGTCTCTACACCAACTCTAGAGATTTTGACCTGCAACATTCATTGAGAGAAAGTGTCGCCTTTTGTGAGTACATGAAGCTTGAATTATTAATCTTATATAGAAAAGGAAAGAGGGATTGATGGCGAAGTAGTAAAATTCACCTGGGCATGGAGTGAGTGGAAAACCTTATCGCCCACAGTTGAAACGCTAGCACTCACAACTTCGGCTCCTTCTTCCTCAAGAACACTAATGACCTCGTATAACATGAAGTTCTTGTTCAACCCACTAATCAGCATCACTTCTAGACTAGAACCCAAGTCCCTCAAATCGATCACCGGCAATCTCAAGCCAATCATCACCGCGTCGATGAGATTATTGTTTGTTCCTGAAACCCTCGTTGCCAGCTCCTTCCTCCCCTTTAATTCCTCTATTCTTTCCTTCAGTTGCTTTATGTAGTTTGCTGCCTGCTCCAGCTGGTCTTGCTGTGATAACATGTCCTGAAAAAAGGGCAAAAAAAAAAAAAAACTAATTAAACTTCAATCAAATGAGGGGAAAAAAACCCTAAACAGGAAGAGCAATAAAAATATAGTATCCCGGAGTTCTTGTCAGATATTTTCTGGAAAGCATAGCCAAAAGATAAGTTGGTAAGCAGACAGGTAGAAGTGATTTTCACAATGTTTAATGCAACCTACTTGTATGACTATGGTAGCCATGACAAGCTTAAATTGATCCATAAACACTGAATCCTTATCAGGCTTGGTGGGCAGCCCTTTTCAGCTACATGTACCCAGGACTAGAGAATTGGTTCAGCAAGTATAGCCTTTGTGGTTTATCAACCCAAAACTTCATATCTAAAATCTGTAGTTGATATAAAACCTGGGTAGCTAGCTGCAAAAATTGTAGGGACCTTCCCAGGACATGGCCAATGTCGTGCCATCGAGGGCACAATTAGAAGAGACATGTGGTGGGACTGGTATTTGAATATATTCAAACCAAATTAATTGTACAAATATGAGGGCTATGTTTCTCCACTCATCACATCATCCATTCAAAACTAACTAAAACAGGAGTTGCACTTCTTTATACAGCTTATTCAAATTTTAATTATCTTAAAGAGAGGCCAGAAAATGTGAAGATTATGCCAAGCTATAGCGTCCACTGGTTTGAAGTCCGCTTCCCAGCTACGTATGCTATAGCTTAATTCAGTAATTATTTCTTGAAGACCAAAACCACATATGATATAAGATTCAAAATCAGCTCAAACCCAGAAAACAAAATCGAATTTGAATCCGTTTGGTGGTGATTCTATCAAGGACTTTTAACCTTTCTAATAGATGAAATTTTTTACCAAAAGAATTGTTTTCAAGTGCTAGAAAGATTAGAAACGATTCCTTGAATCACTGCCAAACAAGCTCTTCTTCTACTCTCCTGTTAGAATTTCAAAAGAACCCATTTTAAGTTCGTAATACTGAGGGAGAGCTTAATTTAGCCGGTATGCCTAGCTAGAAGAATCATTAATAAAGAAGAAAGAAGAAAAGAAAATCGATTAGCTCAGAAACATCTTCAACACACGTTAGAGAGAAAAAGGAAAAAGAGGCTGAACCTTAGAGGTTTTGAATTGATTGGGAGGGATGAGAGAAGAAAGCTTAAAGCAAAGGCTCTTCATGTGAATTCTTCTGTTCCTCTCTGTAGTCTTTCGATCTGGTTTCAGCGGAGGCCCGTTCATCTTGGTCATCAATGCAGAGAGAGAGAGAGAGAGAGGGAAGATAAAAGAAACTTGGGCCAAGACTCAAGAGCTTGGAGTGCCCAGAGCTCATGGTATATATAGAGAGAGAAAAATGATACTTATCCAAAAAAGCAAAAACAAAAACAAAATACAAAATATAATATATAATAATAAAGTAAAACCCAAATATGGGTTCTTTTGGGATCCCAGCCATCCAAAGCGTCGAGTCTTTGTCAACGTTGCATGGGCCCCTACAAAAATCTAGAAGGCAACCTTTGTTGCAGTTGTGAAGCCACTTATTTTGGTGTGTGAGAATTGAGATGGATTAGCTTTTTGCTGACCCTTGACTCTACTTTTATGACTCCGCGCCTCCACCGACCACTCCCCACCACTCACCAATCCCATCTTTACGTCTTGTTTCAAGAAATCAAATATCTGACAACTGTTTTGCATGAATCAGGGTGTAGTTTTTCTATAATCAAATTATTCCATTTCTGAATCAAATGATCGATCAAGAGTATTTTTGACAATCCTCCTTTTCATATTATTCTTTTTCTTCTTTTTTTTGGTGATTTTAGATTTGCAATCATATAGCTCTCTTTAGTAATCGATTTTAATTTGGCTATAAAATATAAAATAAGAAATTAATATAATTCTTTTTTATTTTAGTTAAATGTAATGAATCCATGTGGATCATAACCTTATCCCATTTTGATCATCCACTTATAGCCTTTTCATCCACCTTTTTATTTGATTAACTAACATGATATAAATTATTATTCTTATTATTTTGTATTTTCATTTTAAGTGACAAACTCATAATTTTCAACAAATCTTTCCATTAGTTTTATTGTATAGTTAAAAATTTTGATTCAAATTCAATGGCTAACTTACAATGTAAGAAACAAACACCCCTTACAAGATCAAATCAATTTTAGACTAACTTTGACATCATTATAACAACTGTATAGATATTATTCGTTTTGAACCTAAATGAGTTCTTTCGTCTTTAAAATACATTTATAAGTTTAAGAATAATTCATACATATATAGTTTCAAGAACTTTTCTCCCTTATTCAATGTGGAATATTACATATAAGATTTTGGATATATACACGAGCTTAATGAATTCTTGAAGAAATAAAATAAACTATCCTAATTAAAATAGAAAGAAGTTACAAGTAAATTATTTACATAATTAGGAGGGTAAGTAGTGCAAAAGCTTATTTAACAATTAAAATGAGGCAATGACTATTGTCTAGGTTCGGGTGTCCAAGTATAAGTTGACCTAATTCGATTTGGGGAACAGGGGTTAAAACTACTTAGAAACTGCTATTACATAATCATTAAAAATAAAAAATTATCTCCCTCTCTCTCTCTAAGAAAAATATGAAAGAATTTGTTCCTATAACAAAGTCCTTTCTTTCAAATTTCCTCCATTTTTCTATGTGAAAATAAAGGTTAAAATATTTGTGCTATGAAAATAAAATGTTTATCATGTTTTATAGTTTCATTCATGGCTTAGAATAAAAAATTCGTCAGTAAAGAAAGTAGTCTGAAATCCATCCATCATTAAACCTTTCCCATGTAAATTATTTGCTACACTTAGCATGCCTGTAATTGATTAAATAATAATTGTTTGACCCTAAAAAAGTGGGGAGTTACTAAGGAAAAACAAGACCTTAGCACACGAGTTTCCTGCATCAACTTCAAAGCTCCAAAGAAAATATTTTCTTGAAACCTTTTTGATTCTACATATTAATGTGAATGCAAATTTGGCCTTAATGCCCACTTGCCCATTGACGTTATCCTTGATGTCATGCAAACTCTCAAGAGCTCTCCGACCACCTGGAATTTGTCATAACACTATTCTAGTTTTGATGAATTCCATGTATGAAATATATGACCCATTTTCATTTTATTCCATATTTTCCACTTTAGACCCTCTTGCATGCTATCAGCCTATCAAAAGCACTGGTTCAAAGCTCTTCGTCAAAATATATAGTTGAATGCTTATGCAGTCAACCTTCCTGATTTCATAAATTGGGACATTGATCTCTACATGACCATTTTTTCTATAGATTTAAAAAAGAATCCCATACATTCTTAGTTCAATTCTCAACTAATTTTTTTAAAAATTTCAATGAAAGTTACGTGTTTACTATCATTAGGAGGAGAAAAATTGATCAAATGTACTAACTTGACTTTGACTGAAAGAACAAATTTTTTTTATTTATTTTCTTATTTTATACATGTATTTTGGGAATGCTTTCCTTGGAGCGATCATCCATTGAAAACTTAAATGATATGGACTAGATACCGTACCAAACTATTACAATAGTGTTTGGTTTGGTCTTTGTCATGCACCCTTTTCACATCTAGATACATCATCTTTTCTCACATTCTTCCGACCATGATCATATCCATCTGTCTATATTACACGGGTATTTAAATGAGATTTCAAAGGAATATTTGATTTTGATGGAATTGGAAAAGTGCTTTCAAGGGCAAGTAAGACCCACGTACGTATTATTTTACAAATTTCATCAGTCGAATCCCAAAATAATTGAATGATTTCATTTCTTGTGGCGTGCATGTGCCTCGAAGGAGAAAAAGATTTGTAATTATGGAGTCCCAAATGGCCATTTCATGGTTGAAACAGTTGGAAAGCCTTTAGCCGACATTGTTGAAGAAACTTCCATCTTTCTCCGACCAAATGAAATGAAGAAAAAAAATCACATCAGAATACATCCTCAGCCAACACGTCTAGGTTTCGGAATGGTACGTTCCCTTGATTCACTTACGAAATTGAAGATGGAAAAGGCTATATAGTTAGTTGTGATGTTGGGACTGTTACAGTCCGTGAGGCGCCAGCCACAGTCGCCGCGGTTTGAGGCAGGAAAAGGCAGACACCACTTTCTGTCATCCCACGATTCCAAAGGCGAGGCATAACATCAGGGAAACGTCCTTGAACATCCTCTTCACGTTCACATGTTGTGTCTCACTTTTGGACAATTATTGCACTTATGATTTTTCAGTCTTTTGTCCCTGTTCTCAATCTTCTTCTTTCCTTCCCTTTTGTCCTACGTGCATGCCACACCTCCCACCGACCACCCCCCATACATGAATTGGAGACGTATCATGAGAAATCTCCCCTCCTTCTCATAACTTATAAGACAAAGATAAGGTACGTATCTGTTACTCCCTTAGATATTGAGAAGAATGTGTGTGGGAATCCTCAGAGTAATTCTATGTTTTTTTTTTAATTAACAAGAATATGTAGAATGCTTGTTCATGTAGAAAGCTTGGCAAATAAGTAGTTCTATCTAAGTCCATGTAGAAAGCTTAGCAAATAAGTATTTCTACTTGCGTCAAATGTAACACCAGCTATATTCATTAGTAAAATGTTATTTTTAGGTGGAATTTGTGTTTTCATATCTTTATCAACTTTATTCATTCAGTTTAATGTTCATAGTCAAACACCCTTATAAGAAAGCTTGGAAATAATTGATTCTCCTTGTGTTCACACACCGAATATATTCATGAGAAAAAATGTTCTTATTCACATGAAACTATTCATATCTTCGGTCATTATGAGGGTGTTTGATAAACACTTGATAGGTGTTAGGTAAAGACATGCATCTCCTAAATGGTTTGTTGTGATATTTTGAGTAAATCATGTTGAATTTGAATACAAATAAAATGGCAATCCAACTCAATGTGTTCAGTCTCTTCATGAAAAATAGGAATGGAAGCTATATGGAGGGCTACTTGATTGTCACAATACAATGATGCCAAAATCGGCCAAGGTAAACTTTAGCCACTATAATTCACAAATTGCTTGTAGCATTGCTCTACATTCTACTTTAGTTAAAGATCTAGAAACAACATTCTATTTCTTGGTTTTCCCTGAGATGAGATTGGATCCAAGAAAGATACAATAACCACTTGTAGATTGACAAGTAATGGGATAACCAAGCTAATCGGAATCAACATAGGCAATAAGGTACAATGAACTTGATGATGCCAAAAAACAAATACCTTTCCTAGGACTGGCATTTAAATAGCATAAAATTCTCAATATCGCATCAATATGTTGTTTCTAAGTGCTCAAATAAATAGACTAAGAATGTTAATTGCAAAGAAAATATTTGGTTGAGTGATGGTCAAGTAAATCAAGTGTATTATAAGTCGATGATAAATTGTTGGCTCTGGTAAAAAATCTTAATTATCTAGATGAAGTTTTAAATTCTACTCTATTGATGTCTTGGCAAGTCGATACCCTAACATTCCCATGTTATGTAAAATGTCTAACACATATTTTTGTTGACTAAGAAAAATTCCTTGTGATGAACGTGCAATCTCAATACCAAGAAAGCATTTAGGTAGACTAAGGTTATGATGTTAAACATATCATTTAGGATTTTCAAAGGTTGGATGTCCTCCAAATTATTTCCTCCCACGACATCATTATTATAAATCAAGATAAAAACAAAATCATGGGTTGTATGTTTAGAGAAAAGTTTGTATTCTAACTTTGATTGATTGTATCATGCAAATAGTAGAGAATCTATAATCTTGGCAAACCAATTACAATTTGCTTGTTTCAAGCCCTATAATGAGTTGTTTTATTGAATATAAGCTTGCAACTTGTATCTATTAAATAGATGAGTATTAGGAAAACATGAACAACCAAAGACTTTGAGAGACTTGTAATCAGGTTTGGTTTTGAACAAAGTTTCTAAAGGAGTTTTATTGTTTAAAACATGTGTTGGAAGTTTGTTTATAAAATAAATAACAGTTCTAAAGACTTCATTCTAGTACTTAAAGGGCATTGAGGCTTTGGTTAGAAGTGTTAATCTAGTTTCTACAACACGGTTATGTTTTCTCTCAATTATCCTATTTTGTTCTTGTGTATAGGGACAAGAAACTCTATGTACAATGCCATGAGTTTTGAGATAACCAATAAATACTCAATATTCACCACCCTAATTACTTTGAATGATCTTGAGTTTATAGCCAAGTTGCAATTCAGCTTGACCCTGAAAATTAAGGAAAGTTTGAAAAGCATCAAATTTATTTCTAAGAAGATAGATCCAAGTAAGCCTAAAGTATTTATCCATAAAATGCATGTAATAGAAGTACTCATTTGAAGATTGCATAGGTGAAGGACCCCATAAATCAAAATGAATAAGTTGCAATGGTTCTAAATATTAAGTGTCAAAAAGACCGAAAGGAAATTTATGAATTTTCTCTAAGTAACAAGTTGAACAAAAATGTGGAATTTTATTAGAACAAGAAGATTACAAGTATGAAGCACATCCTTTAGAATTTTAGTAGAGGGATGGACTAGCTTACTATGCCAAACATCCAAATGAGAAGATGAGTTACATGATATTTGAGCACTTTGTGCATTATTCTTATGAACAAGAGATGGAGTATAATCTAGAACTTGAACAAAAAAGTAACTAGGAGATGAAACATTGGGAACATTTGAAATACGACAAGTTTTAGACTGAAAGTTCTTGATAGAATCTTCATATTAGAGGTATTGAAAACATGAAGACCTTGTCTAAGTTTCCGTTGCATGAGAACTGGCTTAAAAACCTAATCTTTGACAAAACACAAGTTAGGATAGAACTCAAAGAAAACCTTATTATCTTTCACAAATTTAGACACTTAATAGGTTTTTGGTTATAAAAGGAATATAAAGCAACTAATTTAAGGAAAATTTTCTAGAATTAAATGGAGAATGAAAGAGTTTCCAACATGTTGAATTGCCAAACCTGAGTCATTTCCCATATAAAGCCTATCATGACCTATTTATTCAATCTTAGACATTAAAATGTTGACATCTTGGGTGATATGGTTTATTACTCCTAAGTTAAGGTGTCAACTTATATCATTGATAAATTCTAAAGTAGCAAGCATTGTTGTCATTGGATTATGTGGCCTAAAGTTTGAAGGATTGGAACCTTGAGGAGGAAATGGATCCTCAAACAACTAATCAAAGCAATAATAACATTGCATTTCAACATGGTCACTTCTACCACACAATCGGCACTGCATTTTATTAAAATTTTAGGATTGTCATCTTCTTCCTCTACCTTTGCTACCAAAATAGCCACCAACATTCCTAAATCTACCACCAAAATTACCATATCTATGACCTCCAAAGCCTTTTCAACCCCAAAATTTTTCTCAGTATTAGACCAAACCAAAGTTACCAAAATTGTTTTATTGATTCTAATTGAAAGAACTATGTTGTTCAGAGAGTTGGCTTTATTCTTGACCATATAAAACAAACTTTTTCTTATCATTGTTAAATTGATTATGAATAGTCATATTGTCACTAGGAGATGAATCTAGAGATTTGTTATTTGTATTGATTTTCCTTTCTTGAGCAAGCAAGAGAGAATTTATTTCATCAATAGTGAATGGATCAGTTTTTAACATAACAAAGGTAATAAATGTATCATACTCTAAGCTTAAACCTTCAAAGATTGTCTCAAGATGATCAACAGTTGATACAATGTAATTTATAGAAGTTAAGCTATCAACAAAAATTTTTATCTTCAAAAGATACTTGTCTATAGAGGATGACCCTTTTTTGGTGTTTGGAGCAATCATGTTCTATACTACTTCACCTTAGCTCTTATTTGGGAAACAAAATATAACTCCAATTTCTCCTGAATTTGATAAGTCGTTTCATGACCAACCATATTTGTGAAGACATTTCCTGATATTGATGAGTGCAACCAAGAAACAAATAATTAGTCTTGTTGTTCTCACTTAAGAAATTTTAGATTGATCTTTTCTATACATTGATTCTCTGAAGAGATAAATTTTGGCGGATCTTCATTAGTACCAAGGAACCCCTGACTATTGATTCCACTTGGTGATGTCATGGTAGGAAATTGTTCGAGTTGAGCTTTATAAAAATTAGATGTATGAAAGAAATTAGATTGAATTGTGAAGAAGAGCATGAATCCCTATGCGAGGTGGAGATCAAAGAACCTTCCATCAATGGTAAGCTCATTAAGGAAAAATGAAAGAAAACCTAGCGATTTGCAGAAAACAATTGAAGTTATGAAGATGAAAAAATTAGGATGAACAAAAAAAAAAATCAAAAAGGGAAATAGGTGAGAAAGGGATCAAAACATCTAATGTTAAGGATTTAAACTTAGTGTTTGCGAAAAAGAAACTAGATGAGATGATGAACAGTTATGATACCATCTTAGAAAAGTGAATAAACTAAGAGACAATTTTATCTAAATTGATTATATATATATATATATATATATATATACACTGGTGACGATAATTCCTCTGACGGGGGTTGCCTAGGACTCTGATAGGTACCTAGATATGCTCTTAACGCACTTCCCCCTTAGCGGTTGTATGGGCAGCAAGGTTAAAAGCCCAAACTAAGGGATGTGTGTGATTTTCCTAGGTGTCTATGGTATCAGAGCCCTTGTCTTAACGTGCCAAATTCAGGCGTGACACCAGTGGGAACTCTCACCCATGACCTTGAGGCCATTGGAGTGAAGTGGGGCTCTCCGCCCACTAGTGACGATAATTCCTCTGACGGGGGTTGCCTAGGACTCTGATAGGTACCTAGATATGCTCTTGACGCACTTCCCCCTTGGCGGTTGTATGGGCAATCGGGTTAAAAACCCAAACTAAGGGATGTGTGTGATTGCCCTGAGTGTCTATGGTATTAGAGCCACGGGAAGGGAAGTCGGGTTTGTTTTGAGTGTTTTGAGCTATCCTAGGATAAGTAGCAGTGTGCCAAGGAGTGCGATCCCTCCTGGGTTGAGCCTGTTGTTAGTCGTAGATAGGCATTTGTTAGGGTTATAAGGAGCTGGGGAGACGTCTCATTAGATCTGTCAATCTGCTATTAGGCTCTAGATTAAAACCCTAAAATGAGTTCGATTTTCAAAACCATGTCTAAGAAATCCATTGATTCTCAAGATACTATTGTAAACAGTGAAGAGATCAATTATCCTAAGATTCAAAATGATTTAGATGATTGGAAGTTACCCAAGGTATCTAATCAAGAAATTTATAAGAAATGAACCTTTAAGTTCTTCACAGACTACACCATTAGAACCTCTGAAATGTCAGTAAGTTTTGAACAAGACGATCAAGTCATAAGACTCTTGGATAGTAAGTCAGTAGACAAGCATAAGAAAGACCATTACAATTTCATACACTTTAGTTTGATTCAAGTTACAACTAAGTCTTTGACAAGATTAGGTTTAAATACCTCCATTGTCATGTGTCTAAGAGATAATAGACATCTCGACTATCGAGATTCTATTATAGGTGCAGTCCAAGCTGGACTGAATGATGGCCCTGTTTACTTCCAGTGTTTCCCTAACTTCACAGTTAGACTAAGAGATGTCGATATCTTAGATTCGGTTGTCCTTCATGTTAAGACCCATGGTTTTAAGTTCAAGAAAGAAAACAGTCATGTTTCCATCATAACCATGTTTGCCTATAAAAGCATGACCACAAGTGTTGGATCTGGAGCACTGTGCACCAGTTCCAAAGGTGAGACCACTCTCTTCCACTCAAATGTGATAAATAAGTCCAATTTCATTGTTCCCATGAAAATAAAGTGGAATGAGGTTAAGTTTCCTGAAAATTGGCATTTTACTAATACCGTTCCAGCCATAGAGTAGAGATCTGAATGGATTGAACAGATTGTTCAATATCCTAATGGAGGATGAGATCTTATTTTCTCCAACTCTTTCCGTCATTCTAGCAGCCCTAGAATTTCAAATTTTGCGCCATCTAGAGCTTCAAGCTCTTCTATCCCTGTAAGAACCACTAGGAAAGAAGAAGGTTCAAGTTCAGCAAATCCTAAGAATATTAAGCTAACAGGTGTTAAAAGTCACACCAACGTGGTCAGACCATTTTACACGGAGGAAAATGAGTCTACACAGGAATCACAACAGGATGAGTCCCCTATTATGTCTCCTACATATTCCTAGATGATTAACACTATAAGCCTAAGTGATGAGGACTTTGAAATCAATAAGGATCTCTTAAGAAAAGACTTCTATTTTGAAGTCAAAAAGAAAAGAAAAGATTGGTTCTTTAGCACTGTCCCTAAAGATATTAGAACCCTCTACCAAGAAGAATTCTATGCGTACTTAAGATGAGAAAAGAAAAACATTAAGTTTTGGATTTGGTTTGAACTCTTCAAACAAGAGGAATAACCAAATTATCCTTGTAAGCGTACTAATATATGGGTTGCCAAAATATTAAACTGTATGAATTCTCTAAAGAATTCCAAGAAAATCCCCAAATTAACCAAGCTTTTGTTGATAGGATTAACTAGAAGATTAAGGATAATCTTGTTATTCCTTTGACAATTCAACCTCATAAGAGAATCAATATGGTTAAGGGTGATATTAGTTCAGAAGAAGAGGCTGATGAACTAATCAAAATGTTTGAGGAACCCCATAATCAAACCGTTTTAAAAAGTATCAACAACCTAGAGGTCCCTAGGACTAGGAATTACTACCCTAGACCTACCTTTTCTAACATGCAGTTTGAGAAAAGAAACCAATATACTCAAGCTTCATACACCAGTGGTACTATCTATGAATGGAACATAGATGGTATGATCGATTATAACATACTCACTAAGCTTCAAGAAATGACCATGGTTAATACACCCTATAAGTTAAACAATAAACTACCTGACCATGCTGTAGCTCAGACAATTTGTTGGGTTTACAGGACAACTTAAGGGTTGGTGGGATAACTATCTCACTTTTGATGATAGAAATAGTATCCTAAAAGCTTATAGGATTAATGAAAGTAATGAAGTTGTTAAGGACGAAGATGGACAAGATATAGAGGATGCAGTTGCTACTCTAATCTATTCAATATCTAAGCACTTCATTGGAGATCCTGCAAAAATTAAGGATAAAACTGCAGATCTCTTAACCAACCTTAAGTCTCCCAAGCTTCATGACTTTAGATGGTATAAAGAAGTTTTCCTAACCAAAGTCATGCTAAGATCAGACTGTAACCAGTCTTTCTGGAAAGAAAAATTCATCTCAGGTCTACCTAGACTTTTCTCTAAGAGAATTAGGATTAAGATAAAGGAACATTATAATGGTCAAATCCCTTATGATAAGCTAACCTATGGTGAGATTATAAGCATTGTCACAACTGAAGGGATTAAGTTGTGCAATGACTTTAAGCTGAAGCAACAAATAAAAAATGAACAAAGGATCTACAAGAATGAATTTGGGTCATTCTATAGCCAATTTGGTTTCTGCCAAAAAGAAATTAAGCCTCCCTCTAAGCAAAGAACAAACAGGAAACCTAGCAAAGATAAGTTCTACCATAGCAAGAGAGGAACTTATGGAAATTATAGGCTGAATGAAACCAAACATTCAAGACACGTTCAAAGAATGATAAACAAAGAACCCCAGAAAAAGGTTGAAGCTAATTTAGATTCCAAACCAATTATTTGTTTTAAGTGTGGCAAGGTCGGCCACTATAAGAAAGATTGTAAGGTTAGACAAAAGATTAATAATCTTAATATCTCAGAAGATTTAAAAAATATGCTTTGCGAAGTCTTGTTAAAAACCTCAGAATCTGAGTCAATGATTGATTTAGATAATGAAGATGATATTAATCAACTAGACAGTAGTGGTGAAATTTCTAGCCAAACTTCTAGTGACTAAGAAGAATGCATTAAGGGTAACTGTAATTGTCGTCCTAAGACCATAAATGTCATAAGCCAAGATCAAGAACTTGTCCTAGATATTTTAAGGAAAATTGAGGATGAAAAGACTAAGTAAGATCTTTATGAAGTGTTTAAGAAATCTGTTGTTAAGCCGAAAGTTAAGAAGACTATAAATCCTTATAACCTTAATGAAATCTTAAACAGGTTTGACCAACAGTCTCCCAAAGAGGTAAGCATTAAAGATCTTCATGAAAAAGTAAGGTAGTATAGGAAGGAAATCAATGAGTTAAGACAATTCACAAGTTTAGGTTTCTCGGACCTCCAAGGACAAATCAATAGAATTGTTAATAACCAGGAAAATCTTGTGGATATTCCAGAATCTTCACAAGTTAATGATGATGAGACAAATGTTTTTTTGAATATTGTTAGTAGGGTTATCTTCCAGAGGTGGGAAGTCTCCCTTACTATAGTAGTCAAGGATAAATTTGTCTTTGACATTGTTGCTTTGATTGATTTAGGTGCAGTTGAGAACTTCCTTCAAGAAGGTGTTGTACCTATTCAATTATGTGAAGAGACTAGTCAGTCTCTATTTGGAGCCAATGGCAAAAGACTTGTCATTAAGTATAAATTAATAGATGTTCATATCCGTAACCATGACATCTGTATTAAGCAAACCTTCATTCTTGTTAAGGACCTTAATGAGAAAGCCCTCCTATGAATCCCCTTTTTAAGCTCTATTTATCCCATGTGGGTAGATAACCAAGGTATAAGAACTAAGCTCTTTGATAAAGAAATTCTTTTTGAATTTGCTAATCCTGTTGTAAACATCACTCCTTGTGATCAAGAAATTAATCTTGTTGGAATAGACGTTCCACCTAAGATAATAGGTACCCAACTCATTCATAATCTCATTGAAAAAGATATTTTAAGCATTCCTTTGCATTTCAAAATTTCAAATTGATATTTTGAACCAAGGATTTTTATTAAGAGTCGTTTGCTTATCTGCGAAAACAATTAAGTATATAGCATTCAAGCATGATTTAATTGATGAGCAAATTATTTTAAACCCTAACTTTCAATTAAGTTTTTTAAAGGAGAAAATTCCATTCCTGATTACTTAGCTCGTGAAATTTGCAGGTTCATGAGACCATGGCCCTTAAAAAGAATACCCAAGCTCCTAACCCACAAAAATCCCAATCCAGTCAAACTCCTTCTCCTCATAAAATGCTTTGGAGTCAACAAGTTGAACTCGAAGAAGAAGCAAGGCTGCATTCTTCTAACCTTATGCCCAACAAGATGATGACCTTGTACTATGATCCTTCGAATCCTTCTAATCCAATCAAGGCTACCTAATACCCAACTATTTTAGAGTCTCAGACCTTTAAGCAGTTACTAAAGCTAATCCCTCTCAAAAGGAATTAGCATCAAGCTCTTCTTTTTCAAATAAGCAAATTGTGGTGGCTGCCAATCCCACACCTCTTTTAGCAAAATCAAGATATTGGCAAAAAGATTTAAATCAACCTCTTTTGGTTATCGAAAGAGAATTTTTCTCTAAAAACCCCAGAGAAATTGTTGCAAAAGCTTTTCATGAAAATTTTCATTATCCCTCTAGTGACCTTTTAAAAACAAGAGATTTTTATGAGGCAATCCTCGTAGAAACTGGTTCTGTTAAAATTAAGCATAATGCTAATAAATTCAGCAATCTGGATTTGGCATTTTTCACCTGCCATATTTATAAGATTCTTACTATCAAGCAATGGGGTGGAAATCCTAATTTCTCAAGGGAGTTCTTTGAACCATCAACACCAATATTTTTCAACTATTGGGATTATCAGAGAGCATGGTTCAATGTTTTTTTGATCCAGAATAAGGACTTCCATCATTCATGGATGTTCTATTTTCCAACTAAGCATCAGCTTTCCTCTTTCCCATTTTGGTTTCACAATTGGTGGACTTATTTTGGTCCATCCATTAAGATTCTTCCTAAGCCCATCTTGGATGGCTTTGAGCTATTCAACAGTTCTTTTGTTATCCCCAGAGAACTTTCAGCTTTTCCACCTTTATTATTCTTTTTCAGTAAATTTGGCCTTGCTTGGATAGTCCAATGGGACTACATTATCATTGCGGATGAATCAGCAACCTTTCCAACTCTTAGAAGGACTTTTAAGACTAAATGGTGGGACACTTTGAAAAATAATGCATCCCTAGAAGCAATTAAGCAATATTTCCTCAAGCATCCCATGCAAGCTTCAGCTAGTGATGATATGTCACAATTTCTTCTCAAAAAAAAACAGCTCCAAGCTATGCTTGCAGCAGCAAAAACCCCTCAAGAATTTCAGAAAATCCTTGATGAAGGAAGCTTAAGTTTTTCCCAAGAAAACTCTTATACATAATCTGATGATTCAACAAGCTACCTTTCCAATAATGGTGATGATTGTGAGGTATTCTTCCTTCGATAAGAAAATCCAAGCAGTAATCTTTAGCTTCATGACGGCACGATTATTCTCTCCATCAAGCTCATTTTAGCACCAAAAGCAGTTTTGTTTTCTAGCATGTACGTCTACAGTTCAGGAAGTGGCCTGCCAACCGTTTTTCTCACCGAAAGTAAGATTCCTTGCTGAAAAGTCTAAAAGTGCTATAGTAAAAAAAAAAAATGTTACTGTTCACTTTTACTATTCATGCACGGGTTAACTATTCACAATAGTCGGTCAAAAAGCAAATAGTGATTTGTCTCCTGATTTGTACTATTTAATATTCTCTTTTTGGCTATTTAAAAAGGTTTGATCCTCATTTGTAAGCACCTCTAATTTTTCACTTCCAGCTTATGCTCTCCCTTCTCCCTTCTTTTTCTCTCATCATGTAGGTATTCCAGCCCAAAGCTTTCTTCAAAGCTTTCCTCTCTTCTCCCATTATAAGATATTCATCTCCTTATATAACTATGTTTTATTTTTTATCTCCTATTATGAATGGTTTTCAAATTATGTAATAATCTAAGTATGTTTTTTGTTTTCATTATACCTCATATTATGGATAGTTTTCAATTTATGTAATTAAAAGTTTGATGTTCCTTCTCTTTAAATTTCTTGTTAAATATCTTGTATATTTTTTTATTTCTCTTCTTTGTTTTGAATTTTAGCATAATTCATGTTTTCATTACATATAACCTTGTCCTGAGTGTCTATATATATATATATATATAAACACCGGGATATCATAGAGCTCAACATAACTAATACACAACCAAAATAAAAAACAAACAAATCAACTCATTAATTGTTTTCTAACATCAATTATAGCAATATAATTAACTTAATTTGATCAACATAATCTTCTCCTAAATAAACTACTAGATAGAATCCATAAAATCGTGACTGCCCATCATTTTTATAATGGTGTAATAATGACTAAAGTTGTCTGTCTATATTAAGCCCAAAGCCAAAAAAACTTTATATAATATTTATTTATAAATAAATTTTTATAAAAACTTATCCATCTTAAATTTTTATAATTTTATATTTTTATAAGATAAGAAATATTTCTTTCAAAACTACAACTCACCAAGCACCTGCCCACATTTGGAAGTTATGGATGGATTTTGACAAGAAATACTATATTTTTTAAAAATTATTTTTTAATACTTAATAATTCAAAAAACATTTTCAAAACTACTATATAAAATTTCGAAACTATCTTTTAATTAAATAAATTTAAATTTAAAATCATTTTTAAAAATAATTTCTTATTAATATCTCACAATATTTTTTTACAGTCATTATATATATATATATATTAAACCTTGGGAGAGGGAAAATCCCACAATGCTATCTCAAATTTTATTTCTTGACTGTGACAAAAAAAAAATGAAAGAAAAAAGACTGATAAAATTTTTTAAAATCTTATGCAGCTTAAATTTTATTCGTTTTTCAAACACGCTAAAAATGATTTTATAAAATCCAAACTCTTAAATTATTCTTTATTTGTTTTTTTGGTAAATTCTAAAAATTATTTTTATTCTCCCACTCTGGTCTCAATTGATTCCTCCACCTTTCCTTTTTTAATATGTCCAAAAAAATATCATATAAACACATACATGCGTAAAAATGCATGTGTGTATACATTAAAAGTCCGTAAAAATAAAATCAGGTATTTGATAAAATTTAAAATATGCTTTTAAAATTTGAAAAATCTTTATAATATTAAAATTTTATTTATAGCATTTTCTAAAAAAAATTAACAAGTAATTTTTTAAAAAATACTTTCAAAAAAATAGTTTCTTTAAAAATAATTCAAGTAAAAAACTTTTGAATACATTTTAAATCAAATGTAACTATTACTCTAGTGGTATCCTACCATAGTATAAGAAATTTCAAATTCTAATTCAAATGTGAGTAATTAAATTAGTTATGCATTACAAGGGTTTATACTAATTAAAATTTTAAAAAATAATTTCAATTTAGCTACTAAATTTTTAAATCCCCTTGAAAAAAAAAAGTAACTTCAAATTTATTAATATAATAACTCAAAACTTATCATCAAATCAAAGTTGTATGACTTAATGTACAAAATTAAATTAAATTAAATTAAATATAATAATAATAATAATTTAATTATAACAATCCACTGATTACAAATCCCTTCTCAAATTTTCCATTTCTAAAACTTGGGAACTCAAGAATTGCTTTGTGTTGTAACACAAAATTTGGATTTTAAACTAACGTTGAAATTAACCCTTTTGTAGACGTGGAAAAGCCACCTCATCCTAATTTTACTTTTTTCAAGTTGAAATTACATTAGGCAAAAGTGGTTACATTTTTTTTATGATTTTATCTAATTAATTCATATAACTTTATTATTATAAGATTATTAATTTTTTCCTAAATAAAATAGTAATTTATTATTAATTGAAAAAAGTTAAATTTATTGAATAATATTAGACTCTTAAGTTTAAATATACATGCTTTTTATTATTAAAATATATATTTTTAATTTTATGTAAATAAGAGTATTAATTAGAAAAAATATATATGTTTTAATAATGAAAAATCAGTATATTTAAATTTAAGAGTCTATTATTACTTAATAAAAATAAAACTTTAAAAATAGTAATAAATTATTATTTTATTTATCAAAAAATTAATTATTTTAAAATAATGAAGTTATGTGAATAAATAAGATAAAATTAAAAAAAAAAAAGAAAAAAAGAAGAAGATGTGGCTCGTATGTGAAAGTGATTTTTTTTTTCCTACATACAATAAGACTATTTTGGCCCAAATCATTAAATTTGGTTTTATTTTATTCAGTTAAAATTTTCAAATAGAAAATTTGTGATTAATATGATATGACATGGACCAATGACAATGAAGCGTTCCAGCGTGGACACGTGAAACCGTAGCGAAAGGGTCCCAAAACGGTAGGCGGGGGACGTGATTTTCTCACCTGCTACGACCGTACATGTCAGACAACATTGACACGTGTCATTACGGATGGTCTTCCGCGGCCAGGGATCGGGTATAGTAGATGTGCGGGTCTTTCGGTCGGTCGACCTGAGCGATAGAAACACGCCGCAACGACTTTGACTGGTTAATGTGTCCCGACGTGTCAAGTCATGGAGGCTGGACAAATAAATTTCGATGTGGATCCATTGAACTTACCTTCAGAGTCCACCTCAACGCCGCCCACCTGTCAATCTATTTCTTTTAATAATGGAGGTGGGCTCCACTGGGCAGTTAGCCACTTAGCCCTTACAACTGCAAACGAGACCACTCCAGGCTCCAAAATAATAATAATCACCTAGAAACATGAATTTATTTTTCAAACATATTTAAAAATATTAAAAGTTTTTAATCCAATTTTTATTTTATAAAACATCAAAAAATAATTTTTTAAAATGCTTTTGAAAACAATCATTGAATAAACCCAAAATTTTTCTATATTTTACAGAATAAATATAATGCTAAACATTTTTGAAATAAATGTTTTGAAAATCATTTTCTTGCACAATAAAAATATTTTTATTGAACAATTGACATATTACGTAGATGGTGTGCAAAAAACATGATATATTTATCGGTTCAAAAACTAAAACCGACAACATTTGGGTCGTCACCTTTCTTAGTTCTTACGAATGTCATTAAGAAGGGTAGACAAGACTTGTCCTCGGAGAAATTTACTAGTTCCAGAAAAACATCGTCAACGATTTTCGTTATATGAATTGACACCACATACTATGAATCCGGGGACAAAACCCACTCGAATACAACAAATATGACAAAGAAATGTAATAAAAATCATAACGTTTTGGTTGAAATCGAAGGGAATGGTCCCAATCGGAGGAAATGGGTGTGGAGAGGTTGAGAGTTGAAGAGGAGAAGCATCTCACATGGCCTTCATTTTCAGACCAATATACACATGTCCAGTCCGCTCTCAACTCTCAACTCTTCATTTCCACCCTTAACTCCACATTCTTCAATTTCAAAACGTCAATCCTACTCACAATTTGAACTTGGATCTAATAAAAGAAAATTATTAGTTTTTCCTTTTAAACAACCAGACACAGCGTTGCCCGTTGTACACTGCAGCAGGCGTCTTGACCGGGCAAAATTTTCTAGAACTGGCCCATGGGCCCCTTGATTGGGCAAACACCACACTAACATGGACCACACATGTCGGCCTGCTCATAGGAAGTGTCGGGCCCTCTCCTCCCAAAAATAGCCACATTTATTTATTAATTTTAATTTTACAGACCTGGGTTGGCACGTGGCAGAAGACATGACTGAAAGCAGATATTTTTTCCAAACGCATTTATAGAAGTTTGATAACGTGCATGCTACAAGGAGACTCTGAGAGCCTGTTCCATTCCATCAACTCACTTCACTTGTGTTCTTCCTCGTCTTCTTCGTCGCCTCAGTCAAGGCTGAGGATAACGTGAGGATCTAATGAATTGAACATGTGTGGAAGTGGGTATTCAACATTTATTTGAAAGACTCTTGATAAAAATCTCTAAGCTATATCACAATCATTGATTTATAATTTTGCTTGAATATTTAAAAATAAAAAATAAAAATTCTCTTTTCAAAAGACTATTTTAATTTATAATTATTTTTAACATGTACACTTACAAAAAAATCTCAAACAAAATCATTAAGAATACATCAAAAATATAAAAGAAAATGTAAAGGAAATGAAAGATATAAAAAAAAAAAATTGCAGTTAACAAATTATTTAACATATTTAATTTATTTTATACAAAGTAACTAATTTAAAAATATATCAAATTTTAATTATTTTTCCTTATTTTTTATAAAATTAAACATGAAAAATTCATGTTTTTCATATTTTATTATTTTATAAATCATTTACCCACAAATAATGAAAAAAAATTTAGAATAAATTTATACCGAATAAATCATTTAGCCGATTTTTTAATTAATTTAATTAATTTTATTTTTATAAAATCGTGAAACTCATTTATTTAATATTTTTCCTAATAAAATTAAGTATAAAAAAATTATTTTTTAAATATTTCTTTTCTTTTCGTTCTCTATAACATTTTCGACAACCAAAGTAGGTAAAGAAATATGCCATAATTAAAAGAACAAGTCGTTAGATGGGCAGATGAATGCGATTGTAGGGTGTAGATGAAATGTAGCAAGGCAAGGTAACGTAACTAAATACAAGGTCACTTCATGTCTCGACCATGAGGAGGACTATAACCCATGACAATCTCACCTTGCACGCCTCTTCAGTGGTTATGGTCTGAGCGTAGGCCATTGAAAAAGATGGAGATTTTTTTTGGTAACATCAGAAGGGCTCGGCAGCCTCAATGCCCTGCCTATTGATTATTGAATATGACGCTTAACCTCCCTCTGTTGCACGCGGTCTGATGCTTACTTTTACTTTTTTTACTTTCCTTGACTGACGCGGCAGCAGCGTGCGTGAGTGCGTGAGTGCGTGAGTAAGAAAGCTTTGGAGGGCACAGTCCCCTTCAATCTGCATTTCCACTGGGTAACTGGACTCCATGGGCGTCTACAATCTGGATCTGTTTCCACAACTAAGCATTCAGTTCAGTGTTTGAATGATTTTCTTTATTCCATTTGGGTTGGGCCCTAATTCAAATCATTTCAATGGAATATGTAGAATATTGTTGATTGCTAGATGGAATACACGTGGGGTTGGTGGGCAACCTTCTGGAATAAGAATTAAGGCGTGGTGACTTCAGAGTGTGTCTGTAGAATAAGTGGTGAGGGTTTTATGGTTCGAAATGATTAGGAGAGGCAGGAGGTGAGGTTAGATGAGACAGTTGGGACCCTGGGTAGTGGCATTGGATGAAGTGTAAGGGTATCAGGGCGGTTTGGAAGGAGGCTTCTGGGCGGAATTTGTGTCCACAAATTAGATCTTTTTTTCGGTGGCTTAGAGGGTTTTGTTTTGTGTGCTTTGGAATGAGTGGGTGGCGACGCTGGTATGGTATATTCAATCAAATCAAGGCAGGCCTGCTAAGACGAGTTTGTGGCCAAGGCCTTTTCCACAAATAAATATATAAAAGTAGCTCTTCTAAGGCCAAGCCGCCAAGGGTCTGGTTATACCGTTATAGTTACTCTCTTGGTACCTACAAAAAAAGTTACCCATCGGATTTCAATGCCCCAAATATTTTATTCCATATCATTTTTCTAATTTTAAAAACTATCCTAATAATTTGATATTTAACGTGACTAAAAAAAAGTTTCAATATTAAAATTTTTAAATTTAACAATAATTTCATAAAAATTAACCAATTAGATCTTATTACGTGAATTTCAACGTCACCTTAGTATTTTTCTTATTCTAAAACTTAGGATGATAATTTCAAACCCGACGTGAAGGTTGTATTAGAAAATTTTAAATGATAATTTTAAATTTAGTGATTGGCTTAGGAAAAATTTTATGGAAAAAAAAAAGTAAAAATGATGAAAATATATGTTTTAAAGAATGGTTTTAACATAAAAACAAAAATAGATAGAGTAAGATAACTTCTAATATGATTAAAAATATATATATATTGTATTTTTTATTTAATTTTTAAATGATATATTTTAAAAAAATTTCTCTAATTTGGGCATTAGGCCCAAGAAAGAAAGGTACCAAACTACCCTCTTTGATGTGGAAGAACTATATAATTTCTTTTTTCTTTTTTTAAATAGATTGAAATAATATTTTATAAATGTAGCTTTGGGAAGAAAAAAAATATGACTTTGTAATTTTAAACTTAAAACTGTATCTTCTCAATACAGTTTCTTCTTCCTTTTTAAATTAAATTGACACTATATTTTCTTTTATTCAAAATCAATAATTTACTTCATTTTCAAATCATAAATGATAAAAAATGTATTCGAGGAAATTTTAAGTTTATAGGGATTATCTATATTTAACTTAAGAAAGATTAATGAAATTAATTCTATATCTTTGAAACCGGGCTTCACCTCGATATGGTTGGGAACAGAGTTAAAAAATGTTGAATATTTTAATAAAATTATATGGGATAAAGTGTGTACTCTTAAAGTAATAAAGGTTTAATTTGTAGCAAGGGAGGCAGAGTCTTACTTTAATAGTTTAGATTTCCAACTTTCAATTATTTATTAATTTGTGTTATATAACATTATCTTTACGCATTCATTTGTGTTATAAAAGTAATGAACATTTCATTACTAGGGTTCACACTAGATGAGTCTAAATTCCTTCATCATAAGATGGATGGCAACTATAGAAACCTCTTTCGATTTCTCTATTGACTAAAAAAAAGAAGGGAAAGCGGCCCCGTTCAACTTCCAAACCAACAAAAGTAAAAATGGAGAAAAAGTGAAAAAATAAAATAAAAAATGAAAAATAATTTATCATCAATCAGAAGTCGTCCATGTCATGTCATTCTCAAAGATCCAATGGCACACCTCTATGAGCCCAGGGCTGGACCCCAGCGCCACGAAAGCGCCATGGCTCTGACTCCATGCTGACGTGTCAATATGACAGATGGCAACCCCTTTATTCATCTTCTCTTTGCGCTCCACGTCAAGAATGTCCACCTCGTAAACCCTAACCTTGGGAACTGAGTGGCAATAATACAGTAAGTAGGGGTACAGGCTTTGGTGGCATGATACTGATTTAGTCACTTTTCCGCCGTTGATCCCTCTGACTTCCCCCACCATCACCCTCTGCTTTGACCCACGCGTCGTCTCCGTGGTTCTCACCACCACGTCGTGCCCCAGGACCGAGACGGCGAAGTCTATCATGTCCTCGACCGAACCCACGCACCGCTTGGTCTCGCCGCGACTCGGAGCTCTCTCGCACTCGTCCAGCGCATTCGCAATCACGTGCTCCATCGCGGAGTTGTCCCGCGCGTGGAAGATGTCCTTGAGCTCCTGGAGACGAGAGGAGGAAAATGGTAATTTGGACGCGATGACGCGGGGCAAAAACGACCTTTCGGGCATTCTGTCGCGTATGTCTGGCATCACCATAACATTCCCCTCCTTTAACATGGACTCGCGGAAGAATTTGCCCGGCTCGACCCATCTATTTACGGAAATGCCACTCGCGGTAGTCGCAGTAGCAGTAGTGTTGCTACTTGCACGGCTGTATTGAGAGAAGGTTACACCCTTTCTTTCATAGTCTTTGAATGTGTAATTCAAACCGTAGATTTTGAACCCAACCGACGAATCAGTCGACCCTTTTCCGTATTCTTTGAATGTGTCGTTTCCTACGTTGAATGTCCTCCCATAATTCGCGAAATTCACTTCTGCAGAGTTCGAACTCCTGGCATAAGATTGAAATGAATCGTCACCCACATTGGCTCCATCTCTGTAATTTGAGAAGGTATCCGTTGCGGCATTGCCTCCAAGGCTGTAGCTCTTGAAATTGTTATGTGGGTTGTTGGAGGAGTGGCCGTAAGCTTTGAACGAGTCGTTTTGGCCATTGCCTAATTGGCCGTAAGCTGTGAAAGTGGAGCCGATGATGTTGGAGTTGTCGCCGTAGCTGGTGAACTCAGCCGGGACGTTCTTGCCGTTCTTGCCGTAGCTGGTGAAGGATTCGGTGCCGGAGTTGGTGTCATCGGTGTAGGCCGCGAACGTGAGTTTGTGGTTGTTGCCGTTGGGGTCGTACGTGGTGAATTCGAGATGGGGGACGTTGACCAGTGGGTCGTAGTTCGTGAACTCACCGGAGCCGCCGGTGGCGCCTGAGCCGTAGCCGGCGAAGCTCCCGGTGGCGACGTTCCCGTCGCGAGCGTAGCTCGTGAACTCTTCGTGGTGGTCAGTGGAGTCCCCGCTGTACCGCCGGAACGAGCCGCTGGGCATGTTCAACCCGTCGGAGTAATTCTTGAACGAGTCAACACCACCGATTCGCGAGTCGCCATAGTTGGCGAATCCTCTATTGGAGTAAAGAGCGAAGTTAGCGTCCTTGACTTGTTTTTCCGAAGTGGGCGCTGAGTCGAAGACACAGAACAAGTTGGCAGATGAGCAGAAGGATGATAGATGAGAAGACAGAGCGTTTTGGGTGGCGAGTTTGGTGAGAACGGCCGAGTCGACGGCATTGAGTGGGGAAGCTTTTGAGAGAAGAAAAGATGGTTTGGGGAGCTTGTTCGATATCTGTTTGTTCCAATACCGAATCAGGGAAGCTTTCGCCGTAAAGGGGTTGCCACCGGTGGATGACTTTCCTTCAGCGAAACATACCTGCATTCACAGAATCCAAGCAAGAAGATCAGAAGTATGACAAAACAGATAGAAAGCAAAAAAACAAGATGAAGGTTTCGATTCAGTACATTGAAAGATGTGAATGACAAGTACAAGAAGAATACGAAGAGAATGGTAGTGAGCAATGGCGGTGTGCGCATTGTTTCCATGTCTGAGAATCTGAGAGAGAGAGAGATCTGGAAGAAGGGAAGCAGGTAATATAAATAAAGAGAGAAAGAACCACCCCCTCTGAGTCTGTGTTGAGAATAGTACTTTGTTTTTGTTTTACAAGGATTTTGCTTTACAAAGTTGGCTCTTTGTCTCCTCTCTGGTGTTGTGAATTGGCCAAAAAGATTCACAAAATCAAAGGCGTAGCCATCATTTGACAATACCTTCCACTTGACTCCTCTTTCTCCTTTATTCTGCTCTTAATCTTTTTATTTTTTCCACTCATAGTGGATCTTACGTACTCAAACAGGAATGAAGTGAATGATGATTTTAATTCATATGATCATGGGAATCAAGACCATAGAGTAAGTTGTTAATGGGAAGCAAGTGATTCTTGTAAACACAACCACATTATCATGTGCGGAACACAAGATTCAGAGCAGCCAGCACCATTGAACGGGTTCCACTAGGACACCAAAATCGAAGAACCATAGTTGGTGGCAAAAATAATGTAGAAATTTATGGTTTCTTTATAATTTTTGGAGCTTCCTCTGCCACTGCTGCAAACCCAGAGACGCTTCTCTTTTGACCAATCCAATGTGTACCCAAAACATTAAAAACAAAAAAAATAAATAGGGTTGGTTCATCTACTACATATTTTATTGTGCTGATCAGTAATCATTAAAATATGTGATCTTAGTAAGCATAATTTTATAATCTTGTTACATGTGATTTCTTTTTGCTTCACTGTTTACCCACCTAACTCTAAATATTTTGTTGGGTAGTAACACCTTCATCTTTTTGTTTTATATGAATGCTTTTTTCAATGCTGTTTTGGAGGTATTTCTTTTTTCACTCTTATGAAAGCGTCAAGGTTAAATGAGCTTCACCTTGAGCTGTTTGTTTTGTTTTAACTTCAACAGCTCAACTCCAGCTACCGTAAGACAAAAAAAAATAAGAGAGAAAGAAAAAGTAAAAGAACAGGAAAAAGGAAGTGGCAAGTAGGCAAGGAGGCTCCTGTCACAGTTACCCTTTTTCTTTACTCTTGTTTATTGTTCTGACATTTCAATTTTCGTCACGCTTTCATGATTACCAGAGACTTTAATTTTCTATCTATATGTATATATTTTTTTGCTTTATCTCGAAGGTTTGAAATACAAACAAAAAAAGTGTTCAACTTGACTGGATATGCACAGAAGAGGATCAAATTCGAGTGAAATGCCATTTAAGGCACTAGCGATTCATTCATTTCAAGAAGACAGCCAAATCCCCGCATAAAAAAGCTGCCCAAGGAAAGCACATCAAGGTGTTAAAGACTGACAGTGAGCAAGTCCATTTCAAACAGAAAAAACAAAGGAACGATTCTGACTGATCATGAAATATATAGCCAAAATTTCAGACAACTACACCTAAACCAGAACTTGGCAAAAAAATCTGTGAAAAATGACAAAATCGCATCCGACATTTCCACCAACTCCTTTAACAAACTCTGCCCGACATCCCATGTGGTCGAATCATCAAATACTTTACTCCGGAATCATTTGCTCGTTGTCTGCATCTCCTTCTTGCTCAATTGTAGGCTTTGATGGAGCTTGGCCTGCTCCAGGGGCTTGTTTCTTTTTTATTCCACTCACGATGTCGTCGATCCTAAGCAGCATGCAAGCAGCCTCGATGGCGGTCTTAAAGGTCTGTGCCTTCACATTATAAGCATCCCATATCTGGAAAAATATGTATGCAGTATCCAGTTTCACAAATTAAAAACAAAAACAAAAATCCAAATTGTGAAGCAATTAGAAAGTGAATAGGATTATAGGAGAAGAAAATCTCGAACCTTACGCTCCTTCATGTCAGTAATTGCACCAGTACTTCCATCTATTCCGATCCAGGCATTTTCACCATTTGCATGCTAGAGAAAAAGATGGAATAAGAAACATACGAGACAAAAGAGAAATGTGTTAAATTTTTATTTTCCTAAGATGCAGAGAAACAATGCTGAGTTATTGCCTGATCCAAGAAAGCATTATTATTGTTTTCACAACGGGCTATAACACTTAGCTATGACATGAAGAGTGCGTTTGGGAGTGATTCTAAAAAACATTTCTAACACTTAAATAATAAAAAATTTCAAGTATTAGAAAGATTAAAAGTGTTTTATCCCATATTGGAATGATTCTTGTCTTTTTTAGCATGTAATGCTTATGTTGATAGCACACGCTTTTTGCCCCATATGAGAATGATTTTTATAAATAATCAGTTAGCGTTTAAATGTAAAAAAAAAAAAGGTGTTTTTATCATTCATCACATAATAAAAAAAGTGAATTTTTGAAAAATCACCCACCAAATGCTAGCATAAGAATCACTTAAGTGATTCTCTCTACTACATTTTTTAAAATAATTTCAGATTTTGCCAAACATCTAATTTTCCTTGTAAGAAAAATATTTCCAGGCACTAAACGGCATCTTCAGCCCTTGCAAAATCACTCTCAAGCGAACTCAAAAGCTCAAAGAGAAAGGTATAAATAACTAAATACAGCTCTTACCTTTCCCTGCAAAGCAGTCATAGTCCTAATCACATTCACACCACAATTCTGTGCCAAAGTACGTGGAATAGCCTCAAAAGCTATTGCAGCAGCTTCATAAGGCCACTGTTTCACAAACGAGCAGAAAATTACAAATAGGGAAAATTGCATAAAGCATCAGAAAACTGCAGTGCAATAACTAAACAATTTCATAAAACCTTGGTGATTGTCAACCAATATTTATCTTGAAAAATTCAAATGGCAAAACCACATCAAATTTGATACATGAGAAAGAAGCAAAATTTACCTTTTCAATGCCTTCAACAGATGAACTTTTCTGTTTTAGTGTAGCTGAAACAGTTAACTCTGTAGCACCCCCACCAGGAACAAGCTTTGGATTCTTTATCATGTTTCTTGCCACAGACATGGCATCCTGTTAAAAGAAAACAATACTTCAGAACTCCATAGAGTTGATCTATATGTAACAGCAAATTAAATCAAGGAGATACCTGCAAGTTTCTTTCCACTTCATTCAAAAGATCCTTGCTCGCACCTCTAAGAAGAACAGTGCATGCTTTGGGGTCTGTGCACTCATCTATGAAAGCAAAGAACTCATCTCCAATCTTCTTGACCTCAAAAATTCCAGCCCTAGTTCCTACATCAGATTCTTGAAGCTCATCTGGTCTGTTTACAACAACAGCTCCACATGCCTTAGCAATCCTGTTGTTGTCTGTTTTCCTCAATCTTCTGATTGCACTAACTCCAGCTTTACTCAAGTAATGGCATGCCAGGTCACTAAGCCCCTTTTCTGTTATGACCAAATCGGGTTTGAATTTTAGTATTTGCATGCACAGATTCTCAATGTATTCTTCCTCCATTTTCAGGAGAATTCCCCAGTCTTCTTCTCTAACCAACTCTGCATTTGTTTGGTTCTCCCCTTTTTTATATTCAAGGGGGCAATCAAGAAGAATAATACGAGGGTTGATAATCTTTCTTCTCATTTTTCCAGGGGCCACAACATCTTTGTTAATCATAACTCCTTTAAGAACCTTGGAATCTTCCAACTGGCCACCAGGGACTTTCTCAACCTTTATGTACTTCTTAATGTCCACTTCTCGCAATCCTTGACCAAGGTCCACACCAACAGTTGTGGTAGCATCAAGTGCTAAATCCTAGAAGTTTACCAAAGAGAAAACATGTTAAAAAAAATAAAATATAGATATTTTAAATAAATAAAAACATACAATGCTCATATACAATAAATCAATATTGAGAGGCAAGTTAAAGACAACAAAAAGAACATAAATTCCAACAATTTTTTAAGCCAATCAACTTCTTAATAGAAATAAACAATATATAAACATAAAAGCAACAAATAACTGACTTTCCATCCACAAAGATTTTCAACACAAATAACCAAGAAAATTTTCTGGAATAATGGAATGAGCATCCTCCATAAAAAATAGTTAGTTATTGGAATTTGGAAGTAAGAAGTTATACAAAGAAAATCAAATAGACAAAATGCCAGTCATGAAGGATTTGGTATTCCGATGATAAGCAACCAAATGCATATATCTACTTTTAACCAAAAATTTATAAGATATAAAGAAAATACTTACAGCAATTAGATCCCCAAATTGACCAGTAAATTTTGTACCTATACAACTCTTCACCATTCCCAACATTGCAACACCTGCCAAATAAAGTCATACATTATTTCCACAAAAGATGTAGCAAATTTTAAGAACTAAAACAAGAACACTGTACCATTTATTTAAATTACATGCTTTTTAAAAAAAACTAGGACTTCACTTTCAATTTTCTGGGGAAACCAAATATTTTTTTAAAATTGCCTAAAATTTACAAGGATCTACATGTTAGAGAAGCAAAAAAAAGGAATCAGACAAAATACATTAGGCTCCATGCTATCATACAAAGTCAATAATCTCTAGTTTTAACTCAACTCTGAAAAAAAGAACCACATTTCTGGATTCAAAATTATTTCTAATTACCCAGGTAAATAAACGCTACAAAGAGAAATTTTAACTCAAATAAAAAGAAGTGCATAAAATAAGAAGGGAAATATTGTAAAAGCTTACGGTCATTCACATCAACAGGGGTTGCAATCTTGTCAAGCACCGCAATAGCATCCTCAAGAGCTTTATTATAAGCTGCAGAAGTACCTCAATTTTAAATTGATCATAATAAAATTTAAATCACCAATAAATATGAGTACTTTACAACACATTGAGGTGTTACCTCGACATATGACTGTAGGGTGAAAGTCTTTGTCTATGAAAGCTTCCGCGACATGAAGCATCTCACCAGCTTGAACAAATTTTCATTTTAACAATCAGTAACAAATTAAAGGATAACATAATTTGAATTATGTGAAGCAAACAGCTAAATATTCACCAATAACAATTAAAAATAAAAAGCGACAAAATCCCATATGTGAGTGAAAGAACAATCAAATTTGAAATGGGGCCACAAGTTCAGATAAGCTGAATATAGACAAGCAAGAACAAGTAAAATAACAATTTCCTTATCCAACAAGAATACATAAGAAAAAATAAGTATATGTCTAACTGAGATCCTCCAGCATAGAAGTTTCTCCTAAATTTAAATTTAGGATCATGTTTTCATGGTTCATAAACAGATCTGTGAATCTGATTGCAGAGGTCATTCTTTCAATATTTCACATTAATGATATATGCACCCCATCAAAACATGAAACAAGAATAATATAATTCATTGTTATTCGAAAGAATAATTATCTACAAGTTTAAGAGATGTACCAAGAACAATGACTGAAGTAGTTCCATCACCAACTTCTTCATCTTGTGTGCGGCTTAATTCAATCATGGACTGTCAAGTCATATATAAAAAACTCACAACTAAGATGACAGAGTTTTGAGGAACTAAATTGACAGAAGCCCAAAAGAAAAAATTTAAAAGCTAAAAAAATTTAGATGCTTTGATAAGCAATCTAACCAAAATCTAAATAATATTAAATGAAATATATAAGCATACATTGAAAGGTCAATAGAGATTTAAAAAAAAGAACGAGAGAAGAAACATCACAAGACAAAAAATGAAGAACCAATGAGCACAAACAACCATGACCATATCCTTTCCACAATGATGGATACACACACCATACCTTAGCAGCTGGATGAGCAAGATCTAACTCCCGAAGAATACAATTTCCATCATTAGTGACCACAATACCTGACAGCATCCAGAAAAATAGATCAGAAATTGACTAAGTAACTGGGCTTGACAAAAGGTAAGATTTATTATTATAAAACGTTTGGCAGTCAAGAAAATACATGCTAAAAAAGTGTGCATAGTAAGTGATGATATATGAATTAATAATAATGAAGAAAAGGTAGGATAAGAAATTAATCCATTCATAAAAAGTTAGAGATGGCCCTTGTAAAGTACAAGAAGAAAAGAAGGCTCAACCATGTGTAAACAAAGGCAACAAATGCACGCTAGTATGAAGAAGTAACTTGATTAAAGTTGAATAATTAAAAAAAATTAAAATTTAAAACTTTAATGGAAAATACAGCTCTAGATAAAGTCAAAGAGCAAAAAATGATTAGTTTGATTGACCCTAAGTAGTAGGAAAAAAAGGCTTTGTTGAGCCAAGTTGAATATAGCCTTCCCAAAAACTTCCATAATAAGATATTTACAATTGGCCATCTAATTTCACATAGGCAAATCATTTCTGGAGGAAGCAAGGTATGTGATTTAATCATCTTTTTTTTTTTGATAAGTAAGCACAGAATATATTGATAAGAGACCAAAAAGCCACACGTATACAGGGGGTATACAAATTAGCTAAGCCTCTCCACCAAAAAACAACAGAAAACCCACCATCCCTTAATTGGAGGCTATCCACTCCAACGAGCCTATAAGAGACATCGACCTCTCTCCACTATACATTCTCGCCCAACACCATAAATTACAGACAAAAGAATTTTTAAGTTTCTGAATATCTATCATCCCTCCCCTAAAAGCAAGCCTATTTCTTTCCTTCCAAAGGGTCCAAAAAATGTACAACGGTATAGACTTCCATATCTTTTTCCTTTTTTTCCCTACAAAAGGGCCCCTCCAGCTTAACAAGACCTCCTTTACAGTTTCTGGAAAGACCCACTGAACACCAACCAAAGCACATATCATATCCCATAGGACTTTTGCCACTATACAATGTATGAGGATGTGATTTACAGTCTCCTCTTCGCAACCACACAAGAAGCACCGATTAGGGAGGTGCCACCCTCTTTTCTGAAGCCTATCAAGCGTAAGCACCTTACCCCAAGTAGCTTCCCAAGCAAAAAACAGAATTTTTGTTGGGACTTTATCCACCCAAATGTTGTTCTTCGGGAAATTATTAGCCACGGTATTTACCACCAAGTTGTATGCTTCTTTTACTTTAAACTGTCCGTTTCTCCCCCCTTTCCAAAAAACAGCATCCTCTTCTAAAGTAGGCTTGAACCCCCTCAAAAAATGGAGCATATTACCTACCATTTCCAGCTCCCAATCATTGAAACCCCTCACAAATCTTAAATCCCAATCACCATGGCCCACATTCTGGTCCCACAAATCTGCTACTGTGCCATTCCTATTAGCAGCCATCTCATAAAGGTGAGGAAACCTTTGGGACAGCACTGTACAACCGCACCAAGAGTCATTCCAAAAGCTGATTTTGGAACCATTCCCCATATTAAACGCCATGTTTTCCCAACACCAATCTTTTTCCTTCATAATTTCCTTCCAAACCCCTACTCCAAACGCCCCATTAGCCTTTTTGGTCACCCAACCAAGACCCTCTTGCCCGTATTTCGCCAAAAGCACTTGCTTCCACAGATTTTCCTTTTCACAAGCAAACCTCCAAATCCATTTTCCCAACAAAGCCTTGTTTAGCGGGGTTAGCTTCCTTAAACCAAGCCCCCCCTTTTCCTTCTCCGTACACACAACCTCCCACTTAACAAGGTGCACTTTCCTTTCCAAGTTTCCTCCTCCCCAAAGAAAATCCCTTTGCACTTTTTCAAGCCTTCTCGCAACCGACTTTGGCATACGGAAAAGAGACATTTGATACAATGGTATACTAGCCATTGTGCTCTTAATAAGAATAAGTCTCCCGCCTTTGGAGATATATTGACGCTTCCAATGCGCAAGTCTTCTTCTCATCTTCTCTTCCACCCCATCCCACACGGCAACGCTCTTGTTAGGAGCCCCCAAAGGCAACCCTAGATACACCGAAGGCAAAGAGCCCACCTTGCAGCCCAATTCCGCAGCCATCTCCTCCATCTCTTCCACCTCTCCAACCGGGAATATTTCACTTTTATCCAGATTTATCCTTAATCCTGAGGCGGCTTCAAACCAAAATAGAATCCAACCCAAATAAGTTAGGCACTCCTTCTTGGCTTCACAAAAAACTATAGTATCATCCGCAAAAAGTAGATGGGAAACATGCACAGGCTGCCCTCCTCCTCCTTGGATCCTACATCCCGACAAAAACCCCCCTTCAACAGCCCTCCTAATCAGATTGCTCAACACCTCCATCCCCATCACAAAAAGGTAAGGGGAAAGGGGATCTCCTTGCCTCAACCCCTTAGAACTAGGAAAGAACCCAGCCGACACACCATTCACCAACACCGAAAACTTGGCTGTGGATATGCAACTCCACATCCAACCCATCCACTTTGGACCGAACCCCATCTTTCTCATGACTTTCATCAAAAATTGCCAATTTAAACTGTCGTAGGCTTTCTCTATGTCCAGCTTACAGATAAGACCTCTCTCTCCCCTTTTTTGCCATGCATCAATTACTTCATTTGCAATTAAGGAGGCATCAAGGATCTGCCTCCCCATTACAAAAGCATTCTGATCAGTTGATACCACTCTCCCTATCACTTTTTTGAGTCTATTGGCTAACACCTTGGCCAAGAGTTTGTACAGCCCCCCAAGAGACTGATTGGCCTAAAATCCGCAAGATCCTCTGCCCCCCCCTTCTTGGGAATCAAAACCAGAAACGAATTGTTGATGCTCTTGATGAAGGCCCCTTGCTCATAGAACTCTTTGAAAAATTCCAGCACCTCCTCTTTAACCAGGCCCCAGCATCTTTGCCAAAAAGCCATAGTAAAGTCGTCCGGTCCCGGGGCTTTGTCCCCATTCATCTCCAACAGGGCACTATGGATTTCCACCTCTGAGAAGGGGTACTCCAAGTTCTCTGCCTCTTGCTGATTTAGATGCTCTAACTGAAGCATTTCAATATCCGCCTTCCAATCTGAGTTTTCCATAAGTAAATGTTGGAAAGCATTCACAACCCCTTCTCTCACATCCTTCTCCTCAGTCATCCATACCCCATTTATCTTAATTCTGTCCATATGATTGAATCTACGATGGGCAGCCACCATACGATGGAAGTAGCCTGTATTTTTGTCCCCTTCCCTTAGCCATAATTCTCTGGAATGCTGCCTCCAGTGAGTTTCCTCCAATGAGACCCACTTAGCAAAACTGTCCTTTGCTTCCTTTTTTGATATTGTTTCCTCCTCTGATAGTCTTCTCTCACATTCCACCTTGTCCCAATGATCCACTAATTGAAGGGCAGCAGCTTTATTATCTTCCAATCTCCCAAACACTTCCCTATTCCACACTTTAAGCTTTTGCTTCACTGCCTTCATTTTTGTAGCCAGCCTATAACTGGCACTGCCTCTCACCTCCACTCCCTGCCACCAGCTATGGATTAACTCTTGAAACCCTTCAACATTAAGCCACATGTTCTCGAATCTGAACGGAGAAGGCCCTCTTCTCACAGTTCCACCCTCCAGCACCACCGGAAAATGGTCCGACACAGGCCTAGACAACCTTTTTTGAGTCACGCTACTGAATTGATCTAGCCAACTAGAAGAAACCAAGAATCTATCCAACCTGGCCCAATACAGATTATTAGGCCCCCCACTCCACGTATAATCTCCTCCTTGCATCGGGAGATCGATCAGCCCTAGCTCATCTATAACCTGAGCAAATTTCCTCATTGCTGCAGAAATTCTCCCTTGTCTATTCCTCTCATTTTGAGAAAGAATAACGTTAAAGTCCCCCCCTACACACCAGGGTTCTTCCCATAATCCTCTAATAGCCCCTAACTCATCCCACATACAGTCCCTTTCATTTTTGGTAAACGGACCATACACCCCCGTGAACACCCAGACAACTCCATCATCCACCTTCCTAAAACGACAAGAGATAGAGAATTGTCCCTCCTCCCACTCCAACAGCTCCAGCAGCCTTTTATCCCAACAGACCAGAATGCCTCCTGCCGAACCACACGCATCCAAAGCCCTCCAATCCAAGAATCTCCCCACTCCTATACTTCTAACCACCCACTCAGTCATCAATTGAATTTTCGTTTCCTGTAAACAGAATAAATCTACTTTCTGACTTTTCACAACGGCTTTAATTAATTTCCTTTTAGAGCTATCATTAGCTCCCCTCACATTCCAACACATAATTTTAAGCTTCATTTACTTCTACAATTTGACACCCTCTGTCCTGTGAAGGACTACTCTGCTTGCTCCCTCCCTCATAATTTATTGAGCATTCCAGCCTTTTCAACTCCCTTTCAAATTTTGTCTTCTCTAAAACACCTCTACTGTATATCTTTTCTCTTCTTTTTCTAATTTTTGCCAGGAAATTCAAGATCTCCTTCTCCAACCCTTCTGTCGAGAAGCCCAAAAACTGGCTAAATTTGGCCAGATTGCAATCCTCCCATCCATTCTCCCTTTCCTCTCTAGCTTCTTGAGTCACAGCCAACTGTGATCCTCTCTCCCACTCCTTGTCGTTATTATTCACAATGTTGACTTCGATCAAATCCCAGCTCCCACCTCCATTATCCACAGATTTACCCCTACTCAGCGGGGTATCATTTTGAATCTCCTCACAAGCAACCCCAGAATGATCGTAAAACTCCCCCTCCGGAGCCCGATCAAAAGGAAGAGAGGAAAAAGAAGAATACCCCGAGGCCCTAACCCCCCTTTGAATCTGAATAGACCCATACCTCGATTCCTCTTCAATTAAAGCCCGATCAGTCATTGAATGAGACGGTGCCATTTGCTGCTTCCCTCCGTCTTCCATCTCCCTTACTTTGACAAAATCATCTTCTCTATTTCTTCCCTCACTGTACTCGTCCCGCGCCCATAGAGAAGCCCTCTCTAACTTACCATTTCTGCTCTCAGGCTGGGACGGGCTTAAATAATCCCCCACCAGACCATTATTTCCAGCCATATCTGGGTTTGCATCAGCCCACCAACCTGGCTTAGAATAGGATGGCCCAATCCCAGGCCCATCCTTCTCAATCACCACCCCTTTTAGCTTTAGCCCTTTTAGATGGCTCACTATCATTTTTTCCCCTCCTTGGGCCTTAGGAAATAGCGGACCCTCATCAGGCCCAGCCCCATCAGACGCCACCCCATGCCGATTTGGAAGAGGGCTGGACCCATTGGACTCCTTCCTGCCCACAGACGGGCCTGACTGAAGAAGCCCATCCTCCTGACCCAGATCCGCAGGAGACGGGGCTCCAGACCCTACTCTGGCCCGCTTGCCAGTCCTATCCCCACCCACTCCTCTGACTTGCCCATCAGTCGCGTCAGCAGGCAGCAGCAGCGTCTCGGGCCTTGCACTGTCCAACTCACCAACGCGCGGGGTAGCGCGTGCCGCAGCTTCACCCCTGACCTCCTCGCTGTGTTTTCCTTTCATACGGCTGCCCGACATCACCTTCCTCATCTCCGGCCTCACTTCCCACCAGAGAATAAGGGAATAACACACCTCCTCCACCATTATGTCTAATCTGCTCGGCAAGCTTCCATTCCTTCTCTTGACACGGATGCGAGCCCATTCCAGTTCCGCCATCTTCTCCGTCTTGGAATCCATTGCTACGAAACCTCCACACTCGTCCCCCACTTTCCGCAAGATGGACGGAACCCATAATGAAACTGGAAGCCCTAGGATCTTTACCCATACTTCCTTCCTGCTCCCACCTTCATCCTCACATCCACACCTAGGACTCCATCGTTCCAGCCCTAACTGGACACCTCCCACCCGCCTGCTTCCAGAGGACAGAACACGATCGGCTTCCCCCTCAAACTGGAACTCCAAGAGAATCCTGCCCTTTTCCATCCTTGCCAGCCCTAGCTTGCCATGCAACCCCCAGGACCTCGCCATCACCCATCCTAGTCTCTCCATGTCCATTCCATTCTCTGAGTTAGAATTCCAGCTACCTACAAGGCAATGTTCCAGTTTACGCAGATTCCCCCTAATCTCTTCTTCTCTGACTTCCACTCTTATCACTTCCCCCTCCCTGCCATTCGCCCCCTTTACCATATCTGCAAACGACTGCCCCATACTCGCTTTCAACATGCCCCTTTCCTCCTGCTTGTTCTCCTTTTTGCCATTGCTTCCTACCACCTTCTTTAACATCTCCGCCATAAGGTTCCACCCCCCTCTCTCGCCTCTCCCTTTTGGAATAAAGATATTGAAGCTTCTCTTTTCCTGTTCAACCACCCCTAATTTAATGAAAGCCCCTGCTTTGTTCTCATCCCGCACCATGGAATAGGCTCTCCCATTCTCCCTCCAACCTCTTTCCCATTTTCCTTTATCCTCTGCCTTAATACACTGGTTCAAGCTGTCCAGTAGTATTTCTACACTCAACAGCCCCAAACGGACCCATGAAGAAACCCCTCCCTTGCTTTCCTCAATAACGATTTGGGTTTTGCCCTGTTTCTCCTCCACCCCGATCTCGAAAGTCTTTGACTCCACCCCAAAACTCCCCTCTTTCCTTCTTCTCCTTCTTCGCTTTCCTTCGCGAAACCCTCCCTCATCGCCCTCGCTCTCTCGCTCGCTCTCTCGCTCCATCATAACATTAGTTTTCTGCTTTTTAGATTTTCAACATGTGATTTAATCATCTTTTAATCCACTGCTCCTTCACCTTAACTTCTAAAGCCCAATATGTTTCAGGTAGCTAGGCATTGTTTGTGCATGTCAATCCTTGGATAAAAAAATTTTCTCCTCATACTAGGCTTGGGACTAGAGAGCAAAGGTTTTACAGAGAATGATTCCTTCTACTCTTGGTTCTGTTATTTGGAGGGAAGAATAGGACATTGGAAATCATCCAATTCTCTTTAGATAGAATTGTAAAGAGACTGACAAACTATATGCAGATCTTGGTATCAAACCAATTCAGTTTTCATTTCTGTTTTCGTTGGTTTGACCTTTTTGGATAACTACTGCTTCATTGTTTGTAAAGTCATTTTGTGTTCAACCACATGTTACACATATCCTCATTTTAATACTGAAAACATTGTTACTTATCTTTTTTTTTTTTTTTTCTATTTTTTGATGGATAAAGTGTTACTTATCAAATTAATGAACCCTAGGTTCATTTCCAACAGAACTGAAAACATCTACTTATCAACTGAAATCAAACCACCTCCTCCAGCATCAAGTAACATCTTCAACATGGATCTTGGACCCAAGGTTGTGCGGATTATGTCAGCCACAGCCTGCAATGAAATAGATAGAGAATGTCAATATGGTTCGAACTCAAATTTAGCCTTTTGATATTGTTCAATACGATTTTTTTTCTTTGTTAAAAACATAATAGAACTCAATAATTTGACATCAGGAGAACAATAACAATGCATGCGAAAACAATAGTGGTAATCCTGTGTGATAAGAAAGGCTGGATGATTTGGCATGCTGATTTCTCAGGGATTTCTCTGTCAAATCAGCTTTTATTTTCATTTAAGTTGAAGACTACATTCAGCGAGCATGAAAAAAAAATGTGTGGAAGTTGATGTCAAAACAAGTTCCAGCTGACATTAACATCTGCAAATGCAAGAAGGAGCTAACCTCAAAATGCAGATGCTACTCAACTTCAGAAGAATACATGATTCACTTTTTCCATGTAAATGATTTAACCAGGCATGTATAGCAACATTTTCATTCCAACTATCAATATTGTGGGCAAGTTGAGTCATTATTCACCCTCTTTCAATGTTGAGGGTCATAACCAGTTTTTGTATGTTTTCCCTGCAAGTGGGTTGCAGCCTTATGTCTTGTGATTCTTAGAAGATCTATTTTGCCTATGTGTCACATTCACATGGATGTTTACAATTGAGGTGTTAACATTCTAACTAGGTCAAGCATTTCTTTTGTCCAGCCTCTGATTTTTTATTTTATTTTTATATCAGAAACAACAAATGAGTTAAATTAAGGATAAAGAAATACAAATTAAGGATAAGCAATCCTCCCAAAATACAACAAACTAATCAAAAAGTAAGCTGAAGCATCCAAAATACTGAGTAAACCTATATAATAGTAAAGTACCACATGGGAATATACAAAGAAAAACTCATAACTCTAGTATTTGAATAATTTCCAAGCAACCCCTCCTTGCTAACCCACAGCTTTCGAACTACACACTGAAAACCAATCAAGCTGGACCACATTAAGGGGAATGCCCTTAAATGCTATAGTGCAAGAAGCCCAAAAGGAGGCAAAGAAATGAATGATATACCAATCTAGCATCCAAAATGAACTCATCAAATTGCTATAGCCATAGAAGTAGAAATATCAAGAGACAAAAGACAAGTACATAATTGCAACATTAAAACATAAAAAGACTTGCATTAGTACATAATGCATGCATGTAATTTCAAATTTTACCACAGAGAAAGTCCCTAACTGGATCCTATCACCCCCTTCCAATGTTAGCATATGCATGCACACTTGAGAAATCCATTCCCTTTGTGGGATGCCACTGATGAATTGAGCTAATGCAAGAAATACATACAACAGGATCCACATTAAGGGACCACAGAACAACCTTGCAACATCCCAACAAAAAACAATATTCCATAATACAATGGAAAGAGCAAAGAATAAATGTCACATCAAAAGGAGTTGCAGACTAGATTAGGTATTAAATCAAGATAAGAAAACATTTCTCCTTAAAATAGGCCACAAGAACAAATTTATGTGAAGAAATAACAAATTTTCTAAATACAAGGATCCATCAGACAAGAATGGAAATATGAGAAATAAAAAAACTGACAAGAGACTTCAGAATGAACGCATTTTATTAATAGGTAGTAACACACTGAACCAAATCTAACCTTTGACGCTTGGATATTGGCATGCTGGACCTTACTTCCTGATTCGCGAGTCAAAGAATCCTCTGCAAATTTTAAATTACACCAAGCAATTAGAGAGATCATGTATTTCTAAAGTAATTGTTGAGTACACTTGCATTAACAGAAATCCCAATGAGTGACTACCAAACCTCCACATCACATATTGCTCACATGTGTAAGTTTGCATGAGGTCAAACCTATGGTTCATTGCCCGCATAATGATGATATCTTTTGATGATACTACATCCTCTAATTAAGTAAGATATTCTTTGTCAAAAAGTGAGAAGAAAATGCAAAAAAGGGCAGCTAAATTCTCATCACGTCAGTTTTGGCTAATTTGACCTCCGGTTCAAACACCATCAAAGGACACCATGAATGACCATACATGTTCCATGAATCTAGATATTCTCAAACTCCCATGTGTCAACCATGGGCACCAAGGCACATGACATTCCATTTTGTACCCCAAAAACAAATATTAAAGCTGCAAATATTTTAAAAAATCACTGATTTTACATGAGGATGAGGTACCTTGTCCTTAAAAAATACTAATTTCCTAAGAAGCCATAGTGTCGAAGATTTAGGAGTTAGTTACGAATAAGAGATTTAGGAGTTAGTTCAAAAAAAAAAAAAACTCGCATTCCTATTTTGTAGGGATAAGATCTGGTTGCTATTTTTCTAATTGCTCTCTTTCATCAGATCCAGTTAGTTTTGGGTTTGTTAGGTCATTAGGTTGTCAAGTCTTTTATGGGGTTGTTGTTCCCTATTTATCTATAATTTCTCAATTCTCAGAATCAATGAATTTCAATTCCCAAAAGCTCACATAGTATTAGAGCTTGATCTTTGGGTCCTAATCAGAAAATTTTCAGATGGAAAAAACCACCATGACTGGAGCCACCAGATTGGCCACTTTTGGAAGGGATATGAACAACACTCAAACTATTTCCTCAGCACCATTCCAATAATTTGATTATGCCAATTTGAATTCCTCTCTACAATTAATCATTCACAAATTGAATGTTAAGAATTACCAAGGATGGGCCCAGTGAATAAAACTAGTGATGGACAGCAAAGGGAAACTTGGCCATTTAACCGGTGAAGTAACGAGACCAGCAACAAATGATCCGACTTTGAAAACATGGAGGTCTGAAAATTCCATGGTGATTTCTTAGCTCATCGATTTTATGGAACCAACAATCGGGAAACCTTATATGTTTTTATTGACAGCCAAAAAAGTCTAGGATACCATTCACAACACCTATTCAGATCTAGAAAATTCTTCATAGCTATTTCAGTTAAAAATGAAGCTCTCACAGTCCAAACAAGGAGATTGAGAAGTGACCATTTAACACAATGAGATGATGACTTTGTGGCAAGCGTTGGGTTTGTGTTATGATAAGGAATGGGACTGCCCTAATGACAGTGTGAGATACATGAAACGAATAGAAAATGACAGAGTCTATGCATTTCTGGTGGGACTTAACAAGGATCCAGACGAGATCAGAGGTTGGATTTTAGGTAAAAAAACCACTATCATTCTCTAAGGTACAAAGGGAGAAAACTTAATGGAACGTGATGCTAAATGGAGAACCACAGCCAAATACTGATACAAAAGGTTCTGCACTTGTATCAAAGGGACTTGACCAAGATGGAGATCAAAGAAACACAAAAAAAGCCTTAGTGCAATCACTGCAAAGGGGTATGGCACACTTGCGAGACCTACTAGAAATTGCACCGGAAGCCTTAAAACTGGAAAAAAGAAGCCAAGTGGAGATGGCCAAGGTTTCTAGGTTTCCAATACTAATCAAGGGTAACAAGCTACTTTGGAAATGTTTCCTTTCACTGAGGATCAGCTAGAACACCTATATAAGCTGCTTCAGTCTTCCTCTTTCAATGTAAACTCTAACCCATCTCCCTCTTGTTCATTAGCCCAGAAAGGCCACTGCCTCACAGCCACTTTTGCTAGTGTTAATTCCACTTCTTGTCATCCTTGGATCATCGATACCGGTGCAATTGATCACATGACAGACTGGATCTTCCAATTTGTTTTCTTCTTACAAAACTTATGCAAGGAATCAAAAAATTAAAATAGTTGATTGATCCCTTTTGGCTATTGCTAGAAAAGGATCCATAGTTCTTTCAGAAGCACCAGCACCTGTGGCAACCCCTATTTCAGAAATACCCATGCCAAACCCAAAAATGTATCCTTCCAGACAAGAATGGGTTTGGAATCTTGTAGATTCTACTAGCAAAGAAGGTATTCTTATATCAAGGAAAGATTATACCTGCATGATCCTCAGATCAGGAACAATCTCAATGTGTATGCTGATTGTTTCATCTGAGAGACCATCTAAGTAAAGGCAAATAGGGGCAAGAAGGCTTTCTACCGGATTAGGTATTGGTTGACCAAAAGAAAGAAGAAGTAGGTTCCTATCGAGACCTATCTATCTTGTAAGAATATTGTATTGAAAACTTGACCGCATCTAGTAATTTTTTCCACCATGCTAGGAGATTTCCAGTGAAGCCTAACAGTAGCAGATTGGCTACTGCTACAGGATGACGTCCAACTTAAACATAGGTGTTAGTGGCTACCAACTTATTTGCCAAAACAACTTCAACTTCCCCACCATTGAGGTCATTACTTTAGGAAGGCCTAGGACAACCATGGAAGTAAATAGGTTAAATACTAAAGGAATGGACAGTTGACTATTATGCCATCAGAAAATCACATAGAACCTGAAATGTGTGAGAAACCAAGAAAAAAATTAAATGAGTTCATTGTCTATTCAAGGAAGAACCCTGATCAAAGGAGAAAGAAGTCCACTTTGCAGCAGCACCAAGAGCCTAACCCTAGAACAGATCCGATTTCTGTTAATCCTCCAAATAAATCTGTGTTTGAGTCCAATTCTTCCAATTCCCAAATTGAGTGTATTAATGATTTAGATGTTCCAATTGCTCGTAGAAATGGTACTAGGCAATGTACTAAACATCCTTTGTCCAACTTTATGTCCTATGAAAAATTGTCTCATTTTCTTCTTACATTCACTTCACAACTTTCTATCATAAACATTCCTAAAAATATTCAGGATGCTCTTAATGTTTCTGAATAGAAGGAAGTTGTTCTTGAAGAGATGGGAGCCCTTGAGAAGAACAAGACATGGGAAGTAGTGAGTTTGCATGAAGGAAAGTCCATGGTTGCAACTAGGTCTTTACAGTGAAATACAATTCTAACAACTCTCTAGATAGATGTGAAGCTCTACTAGTCGCATAGGGATTCACTCAAACATATGGTATTGACTATTCAGAAAATTTCACTCCAACAGCCAACCTAAACACATTAAGAGTGCTCTTATTAATTGCTGCAAATCTGGATTGACTATTACAATAGTTGGATGTGAAAAAATACATTTCTCAATGGGGATTTGGAATGGAAGACGAAGTGTATATGGACACTCCTCCGAGCTTCACCGAAAGATTCGGATCAAAGGTGTACAAGCTAAGAAAGTCATTATAGGGACTCAAACAATCACCTAAGGCATGGTTTGATAAATTCACTTAGTCCGTAAAGAAACAAGGTTACACTCAAGGGCAAACTAATCACACCTTGTTCATGAAGTTCTCACCCAAAGAGAAGATAACCATGTTGATTGTCTATGTAGACGATATCATTCTCATTGGCGATAACTTGCTTGAGACAAAAAGGTTAAAGAAGGTTCTAGCTTCCGAATTTGAGATTAAGGACTTGGAGTCATTGAGGTCCTTTCTTGGAATGGAAGTTGGACATGCCAAGAAAGGTATCATCGTCTCACAAAAAAAGTACGTTCTTGATCTCCAAAAAGAAACCGGTATGAGTAGTTGCACATTGGTTGACACTCCTATCGAATATAGCTAGAAGCTAGGAAAAAAAAACAAAGGAACACATGTAGATACAACGCGATAAGAGAAGTTGGTTGGCAAACTGATACACCTATCACACACTTGACTAGACATAGCCTTTGCAGTAAACTTAGTGAACCATTTCATGCACTCTCAGCACGGAAAACACCTTCCGGTTGTCTATAGGATCATAAGGTACTTGAAGAGTACTCTAGGAAAAGAATTATTTTTCAAGAAGAATGAGCAACGAGAGAGTTAAAGCTTATATTGATGTCGATTAGGCCGAATAATCACTAATAAAAGAACTACCTTCGAGTACCGTATGTTTGCATGGGGTAACCCGATTACTTGGAGAAGCAAGAAGCAAAGTGTGGTGGCACAAAGTAACGCTAAAGTAGAGTTCAAAGATATGGCATATGGGATTTGCAAGACGTTATGGGTGAAACATGTCCTATAAGAACTAAGGAGGCCCAATACTCTTCCTATGAAATTGTAGAGTGACAACAATGAACATGCAATCTAGTACAACATGACAAAGCAAATAGATGATAGGCATTTCATAAAAGGGAAACTTGAGGCTGGTGCTATATGCTTGTCATTTGTTCTTATAATGCAACAGATAGCATACATCCTAGCCAAGGGACACCTAAGGCCTAACTTCAAGTTTATTGTCAACAAGTTGGGAATGATAGACATATTGAGGGAGAGAGTCAAACATTTAGGAGTTAGATAAGAATCAAATATTAATGAGTTAGTTAGGAAAGAAATTCGAATTCTTATTTTGAAGGGATAAGATCTAGTTGTTATTTTTTTTAGTGTTCTATTTCATCAAATCCAATTAGTTCTAGGTTGGTTAAATAGTTGTTTTACTTTTACCTATGAATTAAATATTACTAAAAAAAGATAACACCAAATTCTGAAAACAATTTCATTCTTGTTAATGTTGACAACCCTTCCAAGTACAATGCATGAAGGTTAGAAACCTCAATAGAGGTCAATCTTAGAGTCAACCCACAAGAGGAGTTTTCAGTATTTGCCTAAATATTGAAGTTGTAAGTGAAGAAGTGTAGAACAAAACAAAAACAATAGTCACTTAATAAAAGTTCACATAAATACAATCTAGATGTTTGTCATGGTACATAACATGAAACTTGAATTTCATTTAAGCTTAATAATAATTATGGAGCCTTCTTTTTTTTAGTGTTTGTGATTTAGGTATTCACATATGTCAATCTAGATGATCACCCTAGGGTGACTCACTTCCTTTTTCTTCTTCAGGTGAATAAAGTATTGTGCATTTTAAACTTCCTCCAACTTATCTAGTGACAAATTCAATGCATCATGGTGATGTCAGCCCCATCAAACAACTCCAGGTCTATCCACCACAAGAAAAACTTGCAGTGCTATTTAATGCTCAGTACAAGTTACTTAGGGTGATTAACCATTGATCTTCTAGCTAACCACCCCCTTCCAACCTCCTGCTATAACCTCTTGTTTACATCCATCTAAGGCTGGCAACAGGATGGATTATTTGGGGAGCTGAGCCTGCCCCTAATGGAACATATATGGGAAGGGAAGGTGAAATCAGGGGTGAGACAGGTTTGAGGATTTTTCTTTTTATTTTTATTTTTTTAACCCAACTTGGTTTGGGGCAGGAAATGGTATTCGGCCCATCCAGCCTGATTACACCATAATTTACTAAATTTTCCTCTATGTGTATATATTTATGAAATCGGCATCCTATAAATCCCAGAAATCCCTCATTTCAACCCTAGCTAGCCATCTTCTTCTTTCTTACTTCTGCTGGTTGTTTTGTGCAACCACAGCTTCTTCATGTTGCAATTTCACTCTTAAATCTACAAGTTTCAAAGTATATTGATCTTTCCTTCAAAGATTTCCCTGCATTCTCAAAAAGGGGCCTTTATGTCTAATGTCAACAAATGAAATTTTTGGTGAAGTCAAACTATTTTTCTCTTTGTTTCAGCAGCAGAATAGTCTAAAGCTCTTTAACTACTGCTTCCCTGTGCTATTGCTGCAGTGCTCTATGCAAATCTGGGGTATATTACTTATTTGGCAACAATTTTCAGGTCAAGGCTTCATTTGCATCTTGTTGAAGCATCTCCAACCCCCAACTCCCCTCCAATTTCTTTGATCTAGGAGCAATTTCTAGTGGTGTAATTGACTCGGCAATGTAAAATCCAAAAGCAACATTGGACCTAGAGCAGCATATGGCAACAAAAAAGGTGGCTCAGCCATCAAACATGCTTGTTATTTATTAAAATAGGTATGAAGTTCAGGGTTGGCATGGCCACTAGGGTGCCAGCTGAACTCAACCAACCCCCAACTATTTTGGATTATCCACATGAATCCCATTCATTTTTTTTCCACTTTATTTGAGATCTTATCTTCTTTCTATCTATAAAAAAATAAAAAATAAAAAATAAATAAAAAATAAAAAAAACACATAATATCTTCTCTCAAAATCATAGGCCCAATCTCAAATCTCTCTTGACCTATCCTAGTCCTAAATTCTAATGAAATCTTAAGTTCAAACCACATCAGAGCCTAAAAAGTAGTAATAGGACCTCATTCCACACGAGCAAGAAACCTTATTGTCTCACTGGACTTACCTCTTCTTGTGAACTTTGAATTTTTTGCAGAGCTCATTGCAAGCAAGAAACCAACCTTATTGCCTTACAGGACTTGCCTCTGTTAATAAACTATTTTCGAGCCCTGCTCCCCATAAGACCCTCATTTTTCTATTTCAATCAGCCACATTCTTGCTACTCATCCATCTCAACATTCTCAACTCATCTATACTTGTTTCATGTTCCCATTGTTTATCAACCTCACATCATTCTGCACCATAATTCATGGTTATATTCAAGTCATATTAGAAGTTCTTCCTTCAATATGACCAGTATGTGTTGACACACAACAGTCCATAATCATCACTCTGCATCATTTTCCCCTGTCTAAAGTTAATAAGATCATCATATTATCTCTCCCTTAACGGATAATCCAAACAAGAAAATTGAAAACAGCCTGTTAGCCTTACCCATCATTCCTACTCCTGAATTTACTAAAGCTCTGTTTGCCTCACTGAAAAAATTGAGCAGAAGGAAATGAAAGGAAAATGCTAAAAACAAGTTCAATAAATTTGAAGCCATTTTTCTTACTTTACCCTCGTTATTCCCGAGACCCAAACCCACCCCAAATAAAATCTTGTTTTTAATTTGTAATTGTCTACCGTGGAATTGGCGTGCACATAATTTAAACTGGATTCCAATTCCATTCCTATATAAAACCCACCAAAAATGTGGGCTCAAAAATTCCAAAAACCAATTTCTGAGGAACTAAACAAACCCTAAACTCATCCTAACCTTCCCAGATTCAACCAATCTCGGCCACGCCTGACAGTGGATAGTCGGACAGTACCGAGGAAACCGAAAATGAGATCCGAATCTGATTCCAATTATCCAACCATTTATGTTGAGACTACCGTACGATGCACACATATAAAAACTCTTCTAAGTTCAGTAACACTTGATGCTCAGATTGTGAAGAAATGGGGACTCACTGAGAACCAGCACTGGCGCTTGCATGACTGGAGATTGTGGAAAACCCTAATGGCGTCGAGAAGATGCTTTACAGCTTCTGCGTGAAAGGTCTTCGGAATAGTTTGGGAGGGAAAATGGAGTGAAGTCTGGAGCCTCCGTCGTACTGAAGTGCGTCTCGTAAACCCTAGAATCTTCCTATTATAATTAAAATTTTAATAACGTTAACCAAAAGCAATGTCTAGGTCACGTGCATTTGCACGTGATATACCCCACTGTTGTTGGGCTTGGATTTTAATTTCTCCCCACTCGGCCCAGTTTTGAAAATACTTAAGTTAATACCAAATCCAATATGATCCATTAAGATTTAAACAAGGTATGTATCACGGGTAATGGAGATGTGATTTAGGATTTCATCTAGCAAGTAGCAATAGCCTTGCTTGACCCAAATTTTTTTTCAAAAAGAAAATCTTACGTATGTCCCAAGTCAAATTTCTAAAATTACACTAACACTTCTTTGATTGACCATCGTATGATACAATGACCCATTTTGACTGATATTGACCAACCCTGAAGATTGACTATTGGTTGACTGATAGTATTATTGTTAAAGAATTAAAAAAATACCTAATATATCCTCTAAATGTTGATTTATTTATCTTAGCCTATCTTACACTAAAATATGGAGAAATGAATATTTGATAAATTAATAATCTCACTTAAAATGATAAAATCTTATGATCCCAAGTCGGGTCAATGTATTAAATTAATAACCTCATTAAATACATAAAATAACAATGTTTTTAAAAATAAATATAAATTAATGATGATATATATATATCATCGCATATTTGAAACATTTTTATCTTTTAAAAAATTAAGTTATGACACCATATCTTATTTTTAAAGTCTTTTATTTTTTACAATTAATAATAGTTTTTTATTATGTAGAATCTTTTCAGTTTTAATGTACAAACTTTTTACCATATCTATTGTTTTTAGATTCATAAGTCACATGTGTACAAGTATTATGCAATAAACATATAATATTTTTTATAAATTAATAAATATTTATTTATCAATAAATCAATAGCTGTGTTAAAATAATAATTTTTCTTGATCACTATTATAAAGGGTTTTACTGTACCTCATTATTTCATTCATCTTAATTAATTTTTTCCTAATTTTAAAAAATAATTAACTCTAATTAAACTCTCGATAAAATAATCTACTCCTGATTACCTTTAAATTATTAATTAAATTTAGTAAAGAAATCCTAAAAACCCTTAATCCTAATTAAGATTTTTTTATATAATTAATTTTAATTATTTTTAATTAAATATATTTATCATAAATAACCTCAAAATATCATTAATTAAAATAACTAAATAATTTTAGATAATAAAAATCAAGATATTAAATAAAAATTAAAATATATTTTTCTTTTTTAAGATTTTCCTAACCATTTCCCAAATCAAATCGTAAATGAAAGAAAGATTAGATCCTAAAATTTATTGCTAAATCTTTATTCACTTTCTAAATGAAACCCTAAATGGAAACAAAATCTTTACATCTCTTTCCACTTCCCAAATCAAACCCTAATGGGAGAAAAAAATTCAAAACCCCTTGACACCTAAATTTCTTTAAAAAAAATTTTGCATTTCCCAAATCAAATCCTAATTTGGAGAAAAATATTTGAACCCCGAAGGCTAAATTTCCAATTTTAAATCATTATTAAGATTATGGTTAAATCTTATTTTTCATTTCCACCCTAAACTAAAGGTCTCAAATGGGTTGCACCACCCAGTTTGGCCCATTGCCCACTTGGCTAGTCCAAATACTACTTTTTGATTTATTTATTTTCTTCCCCTTTTGCTGGCATGCTAAATGTCATAAAATGCCTCTCCCAACGGATAGGTAAAGCAATCACTATTATAATTTTACATACCAAATGTAGTTCTCATATCTTTCCCCCCATTTTCAAGTAATTTATTGAAATACAATAAAATGATTATATTTTCTAAATTTCATTTTTTATTATATTCTAATATTTTAAATTTATTATTATCATGACCAACAATAAATTCAAACATGAATTTTTCTACTTTTAAAACAAGATTTTAGAATTTCTACATATTTTACAATTAGAAACCTGATATATATATATATATATAAAGTGTAACTATTTAATATATTTGAAGTAATAAAAAATAATTCCACTTAATTAAAAGAATTGAAGACAATAGAATGACATTAAAAAATAAATTAAATATTAACGAAGTAGGATGACCCATCGAAATAATTCATCTTACAACACAACACAATTAGCCAATACTCATGGGTCATGCTAGGCTTTTAGCTTGCATGAGCTACCACAACATAGACAATTTTTAACAAGACCGTGTCGACCCAACATGTTATCCAATGAAGGCAAGCTAAACTTGACTCAACTTCTTTGATACCTCTACCTTAAACCATAACTTCTATTTTGAATCTTTGGCCTATCTCACAACTTTCTCTACCACTAACACAATAACTTCATACAAAAAGTTCATAGGACTTCTATTCTATCACAACCCCATGGTCCAAAGGTGTGTCATAAGGTAAAAAGGTGGGCTTAACAAGAAAAAAGGAAAATAAGAAGTGCACAATTCAAGTAAAGAAAAATGTGTCGCTTTAAGAATTAAAAAAGTGTTATAACTTAAGAAGAAATTAAATGAATCACTAAAGTGATGAGATAGGAAGGTGGGCTAAGTTTAAGCAAGAAGAAGAAAGATGTGTCACCCTATGAATAAAAGAAATGTAAGCTAAGAATAGTGAAGGAGAATATACAACATAAGTGAAGACAAAAGCATGTTGCATGTAACAAGAAAGGAGTGTGCTACTTTGTGAAGAAAGAAGGTTGTACTATCCTAACTTTACTTTGCAAATAGTTTCATCAAGGATGATGAAGAGAGACAAAAATTAGGAGGTTAGTAAATGGTTATGCCATTAATTTTGGGTGTTTTGGTTGTGGTTGGTTAAGGAAAAAATAAATAAAAGAGAAGATAAACAGTTCTATTAGAGGGGTGGGGCACGACAAATACAAAAAGAAGTGATCTTATTATCTTTTTAGCTAAAATTGGACCTAAAACTAATTATTTTTAGTATAACCTCATATAAAATTTAGATGGTTTAGTTTGAATAGTTTTGAACACTAGAATAATAAAGGTAAAAGTAATTATTATTATTGTATGATTGAACATAAAATCATTAAGAAATTAATTTAGAGAACATGGTGGATGACCACCTAACTTCTTTCTCTTCTTTTCTTTCTTTTTTTCTGTTTATTATTTTTATTATTTTATTTACTTTAAACTTCATTTATGGTCTCATTAAATGAAGTGTTAATTAATATGCCTTTTATAATCTTAAGATGAGAAGGAAAATAGGAAAACCTGTGTCTTCGGTCGATCATTTAGGAATAATTGGGTTTTTGAAATCCAAGAATTGAAAATTTAAGATTCCCTATTTATGTGCAAAATAATATAATTTTTGTGCATTTTATGCTAAGTGGGCTTTTTATACCCACTTTTTTGCCCTCACCCAGTCTCCATATCAGCATCCATGTTGTTGGAAAGGTTTAAGAAAAAAAAAATCTTATGTTTTGGTTACATTTTTTTTTCTCTCTCTACTTTTTCACCACTTGAACCCGAGAACCATCTAAAATTTTTCACTTTCCCAAAACCTCTTCCTCTCATTTTGCTCTAACCCCACATATGAAATTTCCCTCAAAATTTTCTCTAGAATCCTCAAAGCCAAACCCTAACAGTTTGTTTTCTTCTTATTCATAGCTACACAAAAAACTCAAAAAACCCCAACCTTTGTCTCATATTCCTCTCATCTCAGAACCCGAAAAACCCTAACCTTTGCCTCATTTTCCTCTCATCTCGGAAACCCAAATCTCATGACTCTAACCTCTTTTTTTCCCAAAAACCCCTCGGAATCATAAGATTCATGTGATCGAAATGGAGAAAATTGTCAGGTCACAACTTCACGGTGTAGATTCGAGGACATGTGGAGTTGTAGGTGCTCTGTCATTCTTTCTCTAAGGCTACATCTATTAGTCTCTCTCTTTGTCGCCATCAACAAGTCAATATCTTCTTCTGTAGCTATTTTGATCATGCTTGTATCGTTCATTTTGTAATTTTGTTATGTTGTTGTTGTTGTTGTTTTTTTTTGTTTTTTTATTTTTTATTTTTTTTGGTTTGTTTTTGGTATGTTGATGAAATTAGATGTAGTCGGATAAGGACAAATGGAGTGTGTTAAGGAATTGTCGCTAGTTGTTTGGTGGATGAGAGAGGAAAGGAAATATGGGGAAAATTTTGGCATTTTTGTTTTTGGATTTATTATTGAAAAATTAAGGCTTAATAAATTAACATAAGGTTTGTTTGTTTGTTTTTTTTTTTTTTTTTTGTGGGTGGTTATTTTTTTTACATTCTTATTGTTTATTTTGGATTATGCTTAATTGAAGCCATGGATTGTTAGAGCTTCTTGTTACTAGTAATTTTTTTTAGTTAATTTTCTAATGCAATGATTCATGCATTGTTATTTAAGCTTGGTGAATGGGTTTATATGGCCTTGGATCTTCCACTGTGCTCATTCTCATACATTTTTAATAGGAATCTGGGACCATGTGATTTGATTTGCTTATTTGCTTGATTTTTATAGATGATTCACAATATATAGTTACTAGAGGTGATGAGATCCCTAGAACTATTTTTTGAAGAATGCTAGAGTGGTTTTGCCAAATTTATGATGTCACTAGATATTTAGGATGCTACTCTTTTAAGGCTTCAAGCATACTTAATAAATTCATGCTTCAATTTTCTAAGTGAGAAGAAAAACATTTGTTAAGAAAAAGTTTTAAACTTTTCCAGCGTTTTTTATTTGATAAATTGTTAAGAAAATAAATGAAAAGATTGTGGTTGAATTAGCTATTGTATGCAGGGGCAAATGTTTTTTTTTTTAATTTTGAATTCATATTATCCGTTATTTATTTATATGAATCAATATCTGATATTGTCTTTTATTTATCCATGATATTGTTTTCTTATAGGAAAATAAACACAAATTTTGTCTTTGAATTTGTCTTTGCAAGTTTTTGAGTTCTCTTTTGCTTGACCTTTGTTTTCTTACTAACCAAGCAAATACTTATAATTCATTTTTAAATTTTGATACACATTCTCTTTAATTGCATGCATCCATATTTGGCATTTTCGTTTATTTACCCATTGAATTATCTAATGCAAGTTTCAAATTTGATTTTGTTTTTCTTGCATATCTCAATAGCCAAAAGGATTTTTTTTTCTTTAAGTTCTCATACTCCTTGCATGCATGACATGCATGAAATTCTTTTACTCTTTTTCCTGCCCTTTTCATTTTTTTCTATCATGCATTCTCAAATTTTTGTGTTATTTATTGCTTTAGTGAAATCTCATTTAGACTGAATGATTAATTGTTTGAGGTGTTTGATGTTCTCATTTCATGATATAATTATATCTTTATATTTTTTTTTCATGGTTAATCAGTTCGATCGTTGGCCGGTCACGATTCTGATTCAGTCCGACCAATTATTATTATTATTATTATTTTATAGTATCAAAACGAAATCGTTTTGGAAGATATAAAAAACACCTTTGAAACCCTCCCTCTTGCAATTTGAACCGTAGAAGCTGCTGCCCCCTAACGCAACGCGATACCCAAGTTGGGGCAGCTCCCACCGACGACCTGGAAGCCTTGCAAAACCTCCCCCCCCCCCCCCCCATCGGCCGTTACAACGTCTCCCCCTTCCCGCGCCATTGCAAACGCCTCCTGTCGCTATAAAGCCCCCACTCGACTACACAACCTTCCCACTCCGACCAATAGCTACAAAGGTTTGATATTTTGAATTTTTTTTATATTTTTATATTTAATGTGTTTTTTTTTTTGTTGATTATGATATTATGTTTAATATTCAAATTTTAATTTATTTATTACACATTTTAATTTATTCAAATTATTCAAAAGTTAAAACTTAAAACATTAGTAGGTAAAATAATTTGTTCATTTTCAAATAAAATTTTAGATAAATGTTTAGTTTGAAAGTAAATTTCTCATTTTGAAAATATTTTCTTTAATAAATTTCAAATTTTTAATTCTTTGATTTTTTAAATTGTTGATGACTTTTATTCTCTAGATTAATATGATATTTTTATAAATTATTGATGACTTGATTATAAATCATTAAATCGTTGATGACTTTCATTCTCTAGATTAATATGTGATTTTTATAAATTATTGATGACTTGATTTTTTTTTAAATTAAATTGTTGATGACTTGATTATAGAGCATTAAATTATTGATGACTTTGATTCTTTAGATTGATGTGGGATTTTTATAAATTGTTGATGACTTGATTTTGTTTTTAAAATTAAATTGTTGATGACTTGATTATAAATCATTAAATTATTGATGACTTTGATTCTTTAAATTAATGTGGGGTTTTTATAAATTGTTGAAGACTTGATTTTTTTTTTAAAATTAAATTGTTGATGAGTATAATTCTCTAGATTAATGTGGGATTTTTTTTAAAAAAAAATTGATAAAGAAATAAAAAAAAATGGAATCAAACTTGACCCCATCCTCTGGTCAAGATTCAACTACCAATTCACAAACAACTAGAAATAAGATCAACCCTGCATGGGAGCATGTTTATGAAGAAAGATATACAAATGGAATGAAAGCTCTTATTTGTTTGTATTGTAAAAATGTTGCAAAATGTGGGGGTATTCATAGAATGAAACAAAATGTTACTGGAGTGAAAGGAAATATTGGTCCATGTAAATCGGTTCCTCATGATGTCAGATTTCGAATGGAAAATTCTTTGCAAGTTTGTGAATTCCAAGAAACAACCCAAGAAGCATATCAATATAGAAATCCTTATGGTCCTAATGTGTCATAATTTGAAGGGGATATGACAGAAAGTGAAGAAAAGGTTCAAGAAATGCAAAGTCCTATGGCAACTAGTAGTGGAAAGAGAAAAAAAATCAACAGTGGATAAGTATTTTGTACCAAGAAATACTCAAGGAGCTTAGCCTTCCATGAGGAGTGTATTAGTTGGGAAAGAAGCTATTTGGAGAGCAACTGTGGTGGTTGAGAGATTCTTTTATGATACATGCATTTCTACTAATGCTGTGAATTCCTTCTACTTCAAGCCAATGTTGGATGTTATATATGTAATTGGTCCTGGATATAAAAGTTCAAATTACCATCAGTTGCGAGTTAATCTTTTAAAGGATGCCAAGAAAGAAGTTTAGTTACTTGTGGACTCTTATAGTGCAATTTAGGCAAAAATTAGATGTACAATAATGGGTGATGGTTGGACAGATAATAGACAAAGAAGACTCATCAACTTCCTTGTGTATTGTCCTGAAAAAAATATCGTTTGTGAAATCTGTTGATGTTTCAGACATTGTCAATGATGTAATTAATTTGTTTCAATTATTTGATGAGGTGATTGAATGGGTGGGTCCACTCAATATAGTTCATATAGTAATTGATAATGCAGCAAATTATGTGGCCGTGGGGAGATTGATTTCTCATAAGCATAAACACATCAATTGGTCACCTTGTGCAACTCATTGTCTTAACTTGATCTTTAAGGATATTGGTAACATGAACCATGTTGCTGAACTTGTAAGAAATGCATCAAATGTGACAATTTTTGTGTATAATCATGTTGCTTTGTTAAGTTGGTTGAGAAAAAAAAAAGATGGACAGAGATTCTCCGACCTGGTGCAACTTGCTTTGCTACCACATTCATTGCACTCAAGAGTCTTCATGATCATAAACATGACTTGCAAACTTTGGTGACTAGCAAGTTCTTTGTGGACTCTAAATATTCAAGGGATAATAAAAGCAAAGTTGTAGTTTCTATCATCTTGGATAATAGATTTTGGAATGATTGTTTGATTGTTGGGAATCTTATGTCTCCACTAATGTGCTTATTGCGTATTGTTGATTGTGATGAGAGGCCTTCAATGGGATATGTGTATGAAGGCATTTATAGGGTTTGTTTAGGCGTCAAGAAATTGTTTAACTACAACAAAAGACTATACAAGCCTTATATAGAGATCATAAAGCAACATTGGGATCAATAACTAAAGAAAAGCATTCATTCAACAACTTATTGGTTGAATCCATGTTTCCAATCTGATTAGGAAAACTTTTGTTATAAGTCAACTGTTATGAAAGTGTCATGACTGTTATTTATCAAAAGTTCTAAAAAGAAAGCTTGATACAATGAATGAAATGAAGTTGTTTCTTGATCAATTGGGAAGTTTTGGAAGAGACCTTACTTAGTCTTCATGTAAACCCGGTAAAAGATAATTTTCATTTAATAGTGTGTTTGTTTTTTTTCATTAGTTACCTACTTACTATTTAATAATTTAAACTTGCTAATGTTTTTTTCTTATTTTTAATGTGAAAATGGTAACTATATGAATGGTGGAGGCTACATGGATACAATGCACCACATTTGCAAAAGTTGGTCATTCAAATATTGAGCCAAACTACATCGGCTTCTGGATGTGAGAGGAATTGGAGTGTCTTTGAACGTATACATACCAAAAGAAGGAATAGATTGGAACATCAAAGGCTTAATGATTTTATATACGTTCATACAATTTGCGGCTAAAAAATCGGTATAAATGTTTTCTTAGTTGTTTTGAATTTAAATTCTTTTATTCACAATTATGAATAATTATATGTTTTTCTCTTTTAGGTTCTAAAACAAGAAAAAAATCTATGATCCCATTAATTATGCATGCATTGATGAGACCGATTTTTGGATAGTTGATGAGGATCAACCAGTAAAGCTAGATGTTGAAGAATTGGAAAATCTTTAATATGAAGAAAAGTCAATTCCAATAAATGAAGTGGAAGGTTCAAGTTCTTACATTGGTTAGTAGAATATTTAAATTCATTAAAGTTCAATAATTATATTTTTTTTCTTCAAAAATGATTTCTTGTTGATACATATTCAATATTTTTGTAGATGATGAAGATGGTGGTGGCGTGGCTATAAAAGGGCTTGATATGGAGAACTTTGGTTTTCCTGATGTTCATTTTCAATCTCCATATTCCAATTTCCAAAATGAATGAAGACATGAATTTTATATTTATTAATCTTCATGAATATTCAAACATTGACATGTTATATTTTGAGAATTGTTGTAGTTGACATTTGTATTATCTATTATGGACAATGTGTTAAGTTAACAATTTTTCGATAATTTGGTTATTATAGGATAACAATGGTTTGATTATTTGATAAATATTGAGTTTATTGACATTATGAATATATAACATTTTATATTGTGTTATAGATATGATATATGATGATTGATGACTTCTACAGGTAAAAAATTTTGTGAAAAAACTCAATAAAGAAAGTAGATGCTGTCAAAATTTAGATAGAATTTTTTTTTTAATAATATATATATGACATCACCGATTTGACCATTGGTTCGACCAATGAACCGTGAGCCGATAACTTTTCCAATTCAATGACCGGTCCGATTATGAAAACATTGATTTTTTTTTTCTTTTCATTTTTTGCTAATATATATATATATATATATATATATATATATATATTATTTTATTTTATTTTCAGAATGTAACAACATGGGGAGAAACATTGCTTGAATTATCACACTTTCAAAACGGTTGAGATTTGAAGAAAATGATAGAAGGTATTTGATTTTCTTCATATACTTTTAAGATAATTGTTGCTATTTTTTCAGTTTTATGTTGAATATCTGTAACAAACAATGACTGTGATTTATAGTATACTAACTTGTAATAATAATTTTGTGAGGAATTATCACTACTTGTAATAAAAATTTTGTGGGGAACTATCACTAATAACTTGTAATAACAATTTTGTGGAGAACTATCACTAATATTGCAAATTCCATTCCAAAACTGGAGAAAGCATAAGTAATCAATCCCATATAGCATGAAGCATTATGGTGCCTAGGAAATGGCCTCACTAATCAAGCAATGATGTTTTAGCGACCCGGTTGAGCTTTCTATGACTCCATGTTTAAACTTTTTTTTTTTTTTTTTTTGCTTATTTGATAACCTTTGATCTAATTAATTTAAAATTTCATTTTAATTACTAGTGAATTCATTATTGACCATATGTTGTTAGGCACCAGAGATGCATGAGGACATTCATACTAATGCAACTGATCAACAACTTATAGGTGTTGCTTTTTCTAAAGCAAATGTGAGAACTTTAGGGTATTACTTCATTCTGCATGCAACCTAGGTTAACATTCCCATCTTTGAGGACTTTTTTCTATTGCTTATATATGTTTCATTTATCTATGTTTTTTTTTTTTTTTTTTTTTGCAAAGTGGTACCAAGTTGTAGGTTGTTCCTTATTTATTATGTTACTGCCTATACAAGCTTGTACCCTTACATTTGTTCATAACAAGTGAAAAATCAGCATAAGAATTTTTATAGCAGTTTTACCCATTCATTCTACACTTAATAGTGATCTTGATAATCCTACACTATTATGGCTAGAAGATTTACATGTTTTGATTTTGATATTAGAATTGTTAGATGAACATGATGTTAAGTAGAAACAAAACGCAAAATTTACTTTTGGCTCCTTGGAACACAGCAGGAAGTGACAAGTTTTTGGGGTTGGTTCCTTGAGTTTCCAAGTTTAGGTTTTCTTGGAAAGAACTTATTGTTAATGTGTGAATTCATTCAAACTAATTAGTGTAAAATTTTCTAGATTTTGCAAGTGAAAACACCTTAGCTTTTCTTATTATGTTTGTGTTTTTACGGGTTGATTATGTTGTTGATTATCACTTCTCAATAAATGGAAGCAATAGAGTCACCCTTGAAGGTGGGCATACAGGTGTTGTTAAGAGTGTGCTTCCCATGTTCGGCAAATAGATTGGCACCACCCAAAGCCAAGGCATCTTTGGATGCATCCCTTTTAATTTAATTTTTTTTCCATAAAATTTTTCATTTCTTTTTAGTGGAGCGTGAAATTTTCCATTAGTGGTGGTGTGAATTTTTTTATACCATTTTTGTATCCCTTTTAATTTAAGATTAGACTGAAACTTTCATCAAGTAGTAACAGAAAAAAAAAAAAAACAATATTGATAAATTGTGTTACAATTTATATAAAGTTATTCAAGATTTACACTCCAATTAATTGTTGTGTGTGTGTGTGTGTGTATATATATTCTCGTCACTAGATTAAACAGGAAGTTGGTGTAGGTAATGATAACAATAAAGATGGGTCTTCTCGAAGAGTTAAAATCCAGATTATATTGTCCAACAGGATATCAAGCAAATGCGAAGAGCTCAAGGAGATAAAAACTTAATTACCTACAATGAAAATGCATTCATGGGTAACTATATTATATGATGGGTTTTGTTTTTGTAATTTGGTGATTTTGAGTAAATAGCAATGGTCCATATAATTTGTTTCAATGTCATAAACCAAAACCTTGCTAATCTTGGTAAAGAAAACTCAAGTTAGCCAAAATCTCAATGTGCCAAGACTCCATGTAGGTTATTTCCAAATTTCTTGTTTTGGCCATATTAGCTTCTTTCTTGTCTTATTGAAAACAATGATTTAATTTCCAATTGAATCATTAGAGAGTTTTATAAATATGACCAAAACAAAGAAAATAAAATCAATACACTCTGTATATTAGAAAACATGAAGGCAAAGAGGAACTTTCTTGAAACAGTGATAAAATATTATATATATATATATATATATATATATATATATGCATTCAATTAGTTTTTAAACTAGGGAAAGCCAACACAATTAAAGGTTCTTTTATACAAGAAATATTCTCTAAGAACTTGATTTTCTATTTCACTAAAAATTCAAATAAATGGTAGCAATACAGAAAGTCCTTATCACCCTTATGAAAATTGAGGAACATGCCATGCCTAAGTTGGACATTGAAATAATACATTACAGAATTCAAAAATCAAGTTCCTTTGATGGATTCCAAGTGCAGGTCCAATTGGCTTTTTTTTTTCTTCTTCTTGATTCCAAGTGCACATTATAGAGGGTTGACCCAATCTATACTACCATTGAAACCTAAATGACTAATGGAAGTGATACTTTCCCTATCTTGTGCCTCTTGCAAGAGTAAATTAGCAACCACAAAAGCTTTCTATGATTTTTTTTTTTTTTAGGCCTTAGATAGCAAAATTTACATTCTATATCTGCACCACAACCACATATAAATTCAGAGAGTTGAGAAAAAGAACATATAATTTCATCCCATAGCAAAATTGTCATAAGTCATTGAGAAAGAGAGTTGAGATAGACCATGCAAAATGCTTCATAGAGTATTTATCCAAGAAAAAAATATATGGGAAAGAATGTGATGCATAAATTCTTAAGTCCATCACTTTGTCATAAAATTTTTCAGTTTAATCCAAAAACATGGTATGTTGAAATATTTTTTGATAAACAAACACTTTATTAAAAGAGAAAAACAAAAAAGGCCCAACCAAAGTATACAAGTAGTGTAAGACAGCCACTAAACAACCAAGAAAAAAAAGGGATAAAACAAATAAACCTTCATCCCTTTAACTAGAAGCCAACCAAACGATAAAGTCTAATAACAACAAAAAAACTTTATAAATAAATAATATGGATAATATATAGGTGAATTGTGGTACCTTTACATTTATGAGTGATAAAAAACACACTATGGAATCCTTGAGTTGGTGTTGCACTATTAAATTGTTTGGAATGAACAACCTACAAAATATTGACAAAACATATCCTTTTTTCCCATTCCCTTTCAAAGAGAAACAACCTTATATTTCATTTCCAAGCAACTTAAAGGTTGAACCACATAAGGAAAAGATAGTACATAAATTCACAAAGGTAGTACTTGAGGTTCATAAAGGTAGTACCTAAAGTCCACTAAGGTAGTACCCAAGGCTCACTAAGGTAGTACCCAAGATCCACTAAGGTAGTACCCAAGGTTGAAACATCTAATACTTGAGGTTCGAAAGGGAAAAACCAATAGAAAATGAATGTCATGCTCAAATCTACCTTGGGTACTACCATAGTGAACCTTGGGTACTACCATAGTGAACCTTGGGTACTATATTAGTGAACCTTGGGTACTTCTTTAGTGAACCTTGGGTATTACCTTAGTAACCCTTAGGTACTACATTAGTGACCCTTAGGCTCACAAATGAAGTAATTAAGTCTCACAAATGAAGTTTCGAAGCTTCACACAAGTAATACCCAAGTTTAACTATGGTAATACCTAAGGTTGATTAAGGTAGTACATAAGGGTGATTAAGATAGTACCTAAGGTTCACTATGGTAGTACCTAAGGTTTTACTTACAAAGGCAATGAGTCTTCCTTCTTATATGTGTACTGAACCTAATCCAATAACAAAAGCATCACATATCACCACAAAAATCTTATCAAAATTGGGCATTGCAAGAACTAGTGTCATTATTTTAGTGTGTTTGAGCAAGTGAAAGGCTTGTTTTGCTTTAAAAGTCTAGTTAAAATTATCTCACTTAAGCATTATAGTTTGTAGCTAACTTATCTTTCCATAATTTTGAACAAATTGGTAATAATGACATTATTATATTGTAATTGGTTAGTTGATAGGACCCTTAGGTACTACCTTAATGTACCTAAGGTACTATCTTAGTGAACCTTAAGTGCTATCTTAATGCACCTTAGGTACGACCTTTGTGAACCTTAGGTATTACCTTAATGGAGCTTAGGTAGTTCGTTTGTGAACCTTAGGTAATTAGTTTATCAATCCTAGGTAGCACCTTGCTCAACCATAGCAGAATTTGTTTAGGAAAACATGGATTAGGTAGCATTAGTAAGATTTAGCAATACGTAACTTTGAAAAATTATTTTTTGTTTTTGTTTTAATTAAGTGTGTATAATATTCATGTAATCCTTAAGATTAATAAGAAAGTTTTTATATCCATTTTTTTATTATCTTCAACATATATTAGAGCATCTTATAAAACATGTGTGAACCTTACCCAATTATTGTTGCTTGTGAAAAGAAAAGAAGAATTGAATGATAACCAAAAAATCTAATATCATTGGTCTTTTGATTTATGAAGTTTAGTTTCCCCTCTATTTGAGGTGCCTTGGTTTCTTCCTTTGCAATTAAGGTGTCCTTCTAAGATGTCATGAGAGTTTTTAAGGGGCAAAGAGTTAAAGTTGATTTAAGGGAAGAAAACACACTTTTATGGGGCAAAGAGTTAAAGTTGATTTAAAGGAACATATATTTAATGCACAAAATTATAGTTGCATATAAAGAGTGTTATTTAGTACTAAAAAAAATATAATTCCAAGAAAATTATGAATTATTAGAGGTTATTACTTATAGGCCACATTATAGTTAGTAAGATTAGGATGTATCCCTAAACATAGACTTGGGAAAGGCCATAGAACTCACAATTTGAACGAGACCATCCTAGCTTCAAGTTTTCTCGGTCAAGCACCATCCAATATCCAATCATGAAGTTCTCTACATGGAAAATTTTCTTCTATTGTAATTCATATTTAAAAAAAAAAAAAAAAAAGTGGGATTAAATAGCAGATTTTGCAATGGATAAACAATGCACTTATGTCCAAGGTTCCAATATCTCCATCTATTGGTTGTATGGCTAAACAAAATCCAACAACTCCTTACACCATAAAATCTATCATATTAAGATTTTATCTGTAACAACAATCTATAACTAGTTTAATTACTCCTCCAAAACAACCGCAAAGGAGACATACATTTAAATATAAGAGATCAATTGTTTTACACTAAGTAAAACAATCATTGGTATTCAACCTAATCTATTGTACCAAGTTAGAAAAGGAATTTGTGGTTATTGATTCTTTAATTTGAATCAAGGAGATTGAATTATTATTATTATTTAAAAAAAAACTTAAATAGAGAATGGATATTACTTTCAAAATTAGGTAATGATGTAGTCCAACTCAAAAAATGGCATTGATTTGACTTTAAGAATTTCATAAATTGGCAAGACTAATGCTAGTTCACTAGTGAGACTATTAATCATTACTCCAAGACTAGTGTGATTGATCTTGGTTTAATTTTTTCCTTCTCAATCCTTGAGCACAATTTAGGGTTCATTCCACATATACCCTTAACTAGTCATTACATATATTGCCATATTTGATTAAACAAAACAAACAAAATGAATACACGACATATGGACCAAAGAATGGTTTAGCACTTCAAGCTCAGCTGAATAAAATCTAACAAAATCTAAAATTGTCACCTGATAGCTATGGACCATAAAAACATGGTTGTGAACCACAAAGTTGTTGTTTAGTGCAAACTTGAGCATCGTAGAGGGATTCTTTAACAACTCTTTTGAACTATTTAAGAAAAAACCACTTGAGTATTAGCATAGGAGGAAAAAGAAAGAGCAAAATAAAAGAACATAAAAAAAAAAAAAAAAAAAAACTTTAACTATGAGGATAGAACCTTCTAGTTTTCATGCCATGAAACTCACCTGGACTTCAGGCAAAAGCCAATCCCAAATTATTATAAAAAAATGCAGTTAAAAGAATTTCATCAACGATCTCCAAGCCTAGTTGTTGAGATAGGGATTGCACATCATTTTTGCCTAATGTAGGCCTATAGTTCCATCTAAACAATTAGAATGCCTTGGAAATCATACTAAGAATAGAGTGAAAAAATAAATAAATAAATAAGAAAAAGGAATGTACCCAATTCTACTCCCATAAAATACTTTGAGAAAATAAATTAATTAATTTTGGCTCCTAAGATGTTAAGGAAAATTAGAGTCCTTGATAAATTTCTTGACAACATCTTGAAATATTGGTTCTAAATGTTTTAGTAGTACAGTTTAAAAGATTTTGTACTGATTTTTTTTTTCCCAAGACCAATAAGGATTGATTTTTTAAAGGTAAATGACTTAAATTCCTTTGTTAGATGCAACATGAATTGTTCTTGGAATGTAGGAATAACCAATAAAATAAAAGATGCACATTCCTCTTTTGACCAAGTTCCAAAAAAATACTTTCTCCTATCGTCCTATGCTATCTAATTGAATTCAACTCAACAAAACCCTTAAAGATTGCAAGGATAGTTAAACATGAGCAAAAAGACAAAGAGGAATACAAGAGAGTTTAGATATTTTGATACACATCAGTAATATTAAGTTGTATCTAAAAACATAAAACAACAATAAAGATGAAGATTTGTTCAATCAGACATCTGAAGTCTTTGATATGCAAGAAGATAGTTTAACTGGCATCATATTTCTTTTCAAAATACAAGTGCCCTCATCATATGACCATTTCAACATAAGAAACAAGTACTATCCCATCAACTTCTACTAATAATATTGTCAATTACCTTATTAGAACATTAAGAATAGGTCAAATCCTTATTGGAGAAAGGAGGCTACATGAGAATGCTAATTTCCAAATCATACACAGGTAGCGCACTAGACACAAGTCACAGAGCAGGATAAGTACTTTCCATAATATGTCCTGCAAGTTCAGATTGAACCCTATTTTGAGACTAGAGAGAACCATGGTCCTAAATGTAAAACTCATCAAGACACAATTCAATTAAATTCAATTAGGTTGTTCTTATCATTGAAACTCTACATAGTTTAACACACAAACAGACTCATAAAGAGTGCAAACCTCATACCGAAGCAACAGAACAAAAAGACACATCATTCCAACATATTTAAAACCAAATTTCAAAATTTTGATATGTTGTTTCTAGTAATGCTAAAACATGATGTAATAACTTGACCAACAAGCGTTTGGGTATCAAATTATGAACACCAGGATTCCTTATACGATTCTCAACTCTCAATTTACAGAACTCAATGAGCATTATTCCATAGATGCTTTAAATTTAAGCATAAATTGCAAAATAAAGTAGGGTTTTGGCAAAGAAAGTACCCGATTAGTGTGAAGAAGAGGAGAAATTGAACAAGTTGTGGTCTAAGTTGCAGACAAACCTATAGACAGAGAAATAGAGAAAGAAGTGACATTGATCTACCCATGATTCATTTTCATCGTGATCCAAAATTCCTTTCCCATCTTCCACTCCTTGGTTGTAGGCCTCCTTGTCATAGGAAACAAAAGAGAGAGAGAGCATGCTAGTTGTAGGTGTGAGAGGTAGCAGAAGAGACATGGACGAAGGTAGGGAGAAAGAGAGACTCAAAGAAGTTAGGGTTTTTCTAGATTTGGGTTTTGAAATGGAGAAAAATAGATGGAGATTTTTTTTTTTTTTTTTTTTGGATTTCAGTATGTAGTGGAGAAGGTGAACAAGACAAATGTTTTAAGTTTTTTCGGTTTTTTTTTTTAATTCATATGTGGAGGTTGTTGACCTGTCAAGTAAGAGAGGGCATATTAGGCTTTAAAAAACACCTCAACCCATAGTGCATGAAACCCAAAATATTTTGGGTTTAACATTGTAAAATTAGAAATTGTAAAAGTGGGTTCTCATTTTCATGATATTTAGATATCATAAGCCTAAAAACCAAACTTTCCCAGGAAAATATTCTCAAGTAAGAAAAATTCTCTTCCATTCATTGTTTGACCATCTCAATTCTCCTTTATATAATATTCATATGTGTAGACCCCCCCCCCCCCCCCCCCCCCCCGAGGAGCTGGGAGCTCTTTTATTATTATTTTTTTTTGTGGCTTTCTAAAAGGCCTCTCAAGTGGTCTGCTCTCGGGTAGCTGGATAGGAGGGGGAGGCGGTCAGATTAGACGAAAGGCAGCTGGTGGTCAGGGATGCCAGGCTGCTAACGAGTGAATGATTACTACTCAAAAAGTGTTATTTGCTAGCTTCTAATTAATCCTTTTAAACACTTTTGAGTAGTAGTTAGTGCCTTTTAACCCAATTAGCATGTCAAGGCCCCTTTCAATCAATTCTAATCAAATTGTATAAGTTTTGGTGTTTTTGTTAGTATTTTGATCACCAAAGCATTATGAGATTGAGGAGAGTTATATGGAATCCTTGGCAAGCAATGGGAAGCTTAGAGGCATGAAGAATCAAAGCCTTGAAGCTCTTTTGCCATAAGCAAAGTGGAAATGCAAAGGGGAAGCAAAGAGAAATCAGCCGTGGAGCACTCTTGATGACAGTCACTGCAGCCACTTTTGGAGTACTTCCTGGAGTCCAAATTATGCATACAATATGTCATTTGAAAGCTTAGGAAGTCAACAATCCAATGCTTCAAACCGTGTGCAATTTGGATTTGAAATGAGGAAGTTACAGCCTTCGGAAGACAACTGCTCCAAGCTGAAGGAAGGAAGGCTTCAGAAAAGTGCTGCGAAATCACCATTTTTGTTGCAAAGTGATTTCGCAGCCTTTTTGCACAGTGCTATGGAGTTCCCCTGAAGCTTCACGCCGCGATGGAAGCCAAGCACCACAAGATGGAAGTCAACTTTGTGAAGGTGTTGAAGCAGCTGGTTGCTATGAAGAAATTTCGCAACCCTTCTTGTGCACCTGCGAAATTTCGTAGACCTCACTTTTCTCCTGCGAAGTGGTCCTGAGTACTTCCCGATATTTGTAACCGACACTTGGAGATATTTTTCATTAGATTTTTGTTGCCTAAATGCCTAAATTCTCCTTGTAGGTCACCAATGATAGATTTCCTTAGCTTTTAAGTTAGGAATTTGGCAAAATATCATGTAATAGCTGTAATTGTATTTTTGGTTTTAAAGAGAGCCCGAGGAGCCTATTCTGAGGGTGTTCTGGTTGTTGAACCTTTTGTAAGTTTCAAAAGAAAGAAATACAGAGAGCTTTAGCTCTTTTCTACCTTACCTTCTCACTTTGTATTTTAATATTTTTACCAAGTTATGCACTCTCTGAGGAGCTTTCCTCAGAGAATGAGTAGCTAAGCTTTTTAGTTCCTTGGAGTTAAGGTTGCCGGGAAAGGTTCCAAGTGCTTCAATCAGAAGCTTTGTGGTTTCAGCTATGAATGAAGAGTACGTGTGTCCCGTGAATGGTTTCTAATGTTTTTAGTTAACTTAAAACACCTTGGAGTCACCTGGGCCAACACTTGGTAAGGCAAGTGATCTCTAACCATGGAGATGCACTAGTTTACCCCTTGCGAGCCTTTGGTAGGTGACTTGAAGGTAGGATTTTCTAGAATAGCCAACACTTGGTAAGCTTTTGGACTCTTAGGAGACATCCATTAGTTACCTCTTGCGAGCTTTTGACGGGTAATCCAAGGTTAAAGATCACCTTGAATGGTAAAGGCTAATGAGAGGCTCAAACCATTGCAAGTTGCATCAGTGAGAGAATTAAAGCTGAAATCCAATTAAGGGATGCATTTGGGCAGCACCTGTTAGAGAATTGACTTTAAGTTAATTCTCTAATATGAGGAATTGAACCAAGTGACCGGAGCTATGCTTTTGCATGAGGAACCTCCCCTGTATACCTGAATCTCCAAGGAATGCTTTTCTTCTTAATTAATTTTCATCACTTGTTGTGTTGTTAATCTAAGTCCAAATCTTTCTCAACCAAAGTTTATGTTTTATTTCTTAAGCTAATCTTGAAATGAAACAGCACCAATTCACTTTGAATTGGTATCATTTTCAACTTGAGTACCCTTCCCAGTGGAACGATCCTAGAGCCACTATGCTATAGTAGCTTTGTATTTGCTACCCTAGTTCATGGTGTTATAGGTTATAAATATTGTTGATTACTCTCGCCATCAAGGAGCACCAGCTGGACATGAACCAGCTGAGACACCAATTAGGCATGAATCAGTGAACAGGAAAAAAACGAGTAGCGGCTTGTTGAAGAAGATAGAAACAGAGAAAAAAAAAAAGAAAGGAAAAATGAAGGAAAGAAAGAAACGATCCAGAGGACTGCACGGAAGGGGGACGGGGAGGAGTTTTGGGGGGAATCAAAGGAAAAAGAAAGGAAAGAAAATGAGGGAGACCAGGTAGAAGGAGCTTCCTCAGGCGTGGTAAGTTTCCCTTTCTCATTGCCCGCTTCACCATTTGAAGATATACACATGATATTTCGTTGTTTGCTGTGGATATCAATGGTCACAGGTTTGGTTTTGGGTTGAACCCTTCTGTATGCATGCTATGCTCTGTTCTCGTTTTTTTTATTTTCTATTTGGTACCCATCTCCGTTCATGTATGGCCGTTGTCATTCTCGTGTTCCTTGTTCCAGTTCCCATGCATGCCTTCATCCTCATGCTCCATTGGTGCACCTCATTGTCCATCTTTGGGATCTCATGGGTCTCTCACGTCACAAGCCCCCACTACCACCTTTTCTCTCACTTCCATTTCCTGTCAAACACCTCCTTGCCTATGCGTTCCCAGTGGTCTCCTCGTCGTCGCTGGTCGGCTCAATCCCGAGGTTGTTGGCTGGAATCCCAATGTCGTCGTCGTTGGAGGTCCGCTGTCGGAGTGCTAGCCGGAGATGGCAGCGGGATCATCCTCGGAGGAGTGGAGCCCGGATGACTGCTAGCTCCGTGGTGGCGTCGCGCCTCTGTGTCCGCTCGGAGAAGCCCCGTCTTCCATTGGATATCACCGACCGGCGCGCCGCCAAAGCGAAGGATGACCTCCCCACTGGCGTCGCCGTCGACAACAGCCAGATGCGGGAGCCCCCCCCCCCGCGCGAGTGCGCCAGGAAGGCTCGTCGCGGACAGCCTGCCGTTTCCTCAGTCGCCGCCGCCGCTTCCTCAGTTGTTGTCGTTTGTTTTGTCACCACGCGCCGCCGCCGCGAAGAGAGGGCGTGACGGAGTTGCAGCCAGGCGAGGCGAGCTGGTGAAGAAGATGACTCCCTGGACCCCCATGCTAGCCTTGGACTTGGGCTTGCTTTTAGAGCCAAGCTCAAACTCATGATCCAATTCCCCCTTTGGATTGCCCATGGTATTTTGGGCTTGTTTTCTTGGAGCCCAGCTGTTTCAATGAATTGACATGGGCCTGGGCTTGTAGATTGGGTTTATGAGGGAGATGGAACCCAAGCCCATTTAAGACCTTATTATCCTTGTTGTTATTATTACTTTAATTCTTGTTATTTTTTTATTAACCCAATTTTTAGAATATTATTGTTATTATTGCTAATTCATCTTTCAAAATCTTATCATTATTATTACTATCCTTATTAATTCAACTTTCAAAATCCATATTCTAGTGATTTAATATCATTATTATTATTATTAATTCAACTTTTAAAGCATTATTATTATTATTGATATTATTATAGTTAAAGAATATTATTATTATTATTGTTGGAGAATATTATTATTATTATAATTATTATTAGCGGATATTATCTTTATTAGTCATTATTATTGCTATTATTATTATCAATTGTTATTATTATTACCATTGTTATTATTATTATTTATCCAATTTTTCAAATTTTATTATTATTATTATTATTATTATTGTTAATTCAACTTTTTCAAAATCCTATTATTATTATTATCACCATGGTCATTATTATCATTAATTCAATTTCTCGAACCTTATTATTGTTATTATTATTATTATTATCATTTCTATTATTGTTATTATTATTGTTATTATTATTGGTTATCATTGTTACTATTATTATTATTGTTATTATCGTTGTTCTTATTTATCTTATTATTATTATCATCATAATCGGGTCGACTTTCAAAATCTTATTCTTATTTTTATTAATCCAACCTTTTAAAATCTTATCCTTAATCTTATTATTATTATTATTATTATTAATTCCCCTTTCAAAATCTCATTCTTATTTTTATTAATCAAACCTTTTAAAATCTTATCATTAATCTTATTATTATTATTATTAATTCCCCTTTCAAAATCTCATTCTTATTTTTATTAATCCAACCTTTTAAAATCTTATCATTAATCTTATTATTATTATTATTATTAATTCCCCTTTCAAAATCTCATTCTCATTTTTATTAATCAAACCTTTTAAAATCTTATCATTAATCTTATTATTATTATTATTAATTCCCCTTTCAAAATCTCATTCTTATTTTTATTAATCCAACCTTTTAAAATCTTATCATTAATCTTATTATTATTATTATTATTATTAATTCCCCTTTCAAAATCTCATTCTCATTTTTATTAATCCAACCTTTTAAAATCTTATCATTAATCTTATTATTATTATTATTATTATTATTATTAACTCCTTTTCAAAACCCATCTTAAAGGCCCGGAGCCTAAAAACCCCTTCTAAAAAAAAAACCTCCTAAGCCCATTTCCAAACCTCAACCCATTTTTGAAGCCTAAGGCCCATTCCCTAACTTCCTTCTAACCCTTTTTCAAAAGCCCAAGGCCCATTTCCAACCTTTATCCATTTTCAAAGCCTATTGTTATTATTATTAATGTTATTACCATTATTATTATTATTGTTAATCAAACTTTATTATTATTGTATTTATTATTATTACTAATTCAATTTTTTTAAAATCTTATTATTATCATTATTTTTAATTCAACTTTCATAATCCCATTGTTATTATTACTATTATTATTATTATCACCATTATCAATTCAACTTTTAAAATCTTATTATTATTATTACCATTATCAATTCAACTTTTAAAATCTTATTATTATTATTATTATCATTATTAAAAATCTATACTATAGCCGTTCAATTTCTTAAAGTTCATTTCTTATTATTGCTATTATTATTATTATTATTATCATTGTCCTTGTTATTAGTATTATTATTAAAAATCTATACTCTCTCTCCATTCAATTTCCTAATAATATTATTATTATATTTATTATTGTTATTATTAAAAATCTGTATCCTCACCATTTAATTTCCTAAAGTTCATTTCTTATTATTATTAAAAATCTATATTCTATCATTTCAATTTCCTGAAGTTTATTTATTGTTATTATTATCACAATTAATATTATTGTTATTATTACTATTATTAAGAATCTATATTCTCGCAGTTCAATTTCCCGAAGTTCACTCCTTGTTATTATTATTATTACAAATTCAATTTTCAAAATCCATACCCTTGTAGTTTAATTCCCTAAAGTTCACTTCTTATTTTCTCTGGCAAATTTCATTTTAATTATCGAAGCTCTAATATTTTAAATTTAATTCCCAAGACTCCAATTTTCCAATAAGCTCCAAGAATCCAATTTTCACTCGAATAGCTTTAATTCCATTTCGATTCCTAAATAATCATCTGTTCTTCTTGATTTTACATAAGCAATAGTGAATTCTTCTTAATCCTAAAACATGGAATTTGCGAGACTAGTCCATGAGTAATAAATTGGGCTTTGGAGGGGGCCCTATGTTCGATCTCTTTCGATTTGTCAACCGTGTGCTTAGTGTATTTTGCTTGAGCTTCGCTTTGCGCTCCGATATGCATGAGCTATATTTTGTGTTCATTAATTGTGCGCTGATCCTGTTTCTTGATAGCGCATTATGACTTGTGGCCGAGGTACGCATCCATTCCCATCCTAGTCAATCTCTATTGTGTGTTTTGATTCTCATATTGTGCATGATTTAGGTGGGTATCCATTGACTTTCTCGTTGATTGCCACGTCAGTTTCATTGTATTAGTAGAGACCCGACTTTAGGGACTTAGAGGGGTGCTATGGTCTTCATCGTACCTTCCCGATAAGTAACCTGACCCCCGAACCCGATCCGGTTTTTCACAGACCACCTTTTCCGAAATTAGGAGTCACACTTAGGGTTTTTCTTTCTTATTTTGTTTACCCTTTTAAAAATAAAACAAAAATAAGTGGCGACTCCAAGTCATTTTTAATCAATAAAAATCATTTTTCAAACAAAATCGAGCTCGCCATCGAGTGGGAAACGCATGAGCCGAAATGCGGGGTCCACAATCTTCGGTAGAATTCACGAGTGCAAGAATATGAATACTGGAATGAAAAGAAAGTGTGAATAGTGAGTGGAATAAAGTGAACTCTACCGAAGAATATGTTTCTAGTTTTATGACATGATTAATTTTATATCTCAACACTACATTTTAAAATTTATTTCATAAAAACTAATGATAGCTTTGAAAAAGAGAAAAAAAGAAGAAGAAGTTAAAAGACATGTTTAATAACCGTTTTTGAGAACAGTTTTTCGTTCTTCATGACAAACAAATAAAAAAGGACATTTGGTAATAATAACTATATTCTATTTTAGTTGTTTTTTTTTATTATTTTCACTCATTTTATAAGGACTATTTTAGAAAATAATTATACAAGTATGTTGAATGATTAAAAATAAAGCATGCGATATAAAAATTATTTTAAAAATATATTTTAAAATATTAAAAATAAGTTAAAAACATTTTACCTTATAAACATCATAAAGACAATTTAAAAAAATTATTCTCATAAATTATTTTTCAAAACTTTTTTAAAAAACAATTAGCAAATAGAGCCTAGAGCTTTGTTAATTTCCAAAACCAAGATAAATACAATGGGAAGTGTGCACCCATATTTAGCCTTATCAAACACTTGAAAGTATTACTTTAACATTTAAACCCTGGTTGCACCATTTTAAGTTCTGCTTATGCATTGCAACCCATAAAATATTTTACGGGAGTCGATTTTCAGCGTGATTATGGATCTGAACAGAGCCGAATCGAAATTCTTAGATTGAGAAGCATTTGACCAAATTTTACAAAAGTTGCATGCATTTATATTAAGAATCATATGAAAAGTATCCAACGTTTCTAAGTTATATATACCAGTAATCTAGTCACCATCATTTTTAGACCATGTACGTATCTGTTGGACTTGTAAACTGAAAAAGCTGTGGTTTAAATTAATTCATTGGAAAACCCCCCTCCACCATCTTCTACCATGTTGCATATCGAATTCAACAGCGCTCTGCTCTTCCACAGAAAGCACACAAACCCACAACAGATTTCAAGAATTCAGTTATCCTCGAATGGTTGGCGCCAAAAAAATCATAAAACAGTTGAAGAATTCAAAACCATGGTAATTTCTTCAAACCCATTAGCCCCAGAACTCCACATTTCCTCCCATCAACAACCCTACCCTTCTATTCCTTTCTCCACAGGCCCCAACAATGTCATCCTACCAATTAACCGCCGCCACCTCCTGGCTTCACTTTCTGTGGCCGTTGCCCCCTTCTTTACTTCTCAACCACCGGATGCAGGTGCTCGCGGCCTCTTCCAGATGCCTCCGGCTCGCCTCACTAATAGGTAATGGGGGCGAACCCCAGAAACTGTTCCTTTTTTGGGGTTTAGTGTCTCTTGGTAGGCTGAGAAAATCAAGGAAAAGAAAAGAAAATGGAAATTTTTTGGTGGTATGGGTTGTGGGGTTTTGATTTTTTCAAGAAACGAGAACATTATATCAGTTATATTCAAGGGTTTTATAACGCAACACTGAGCAATTAAGGTTTAAAATTTTGATTTGTTTTATTGTCCCACATCTTCTCAGCATCCAAACAGCACTATATTATCATTGTTTCTACTATAATTGTTGTTGAGGAATTTTTATTTTCGTGGTTGTTGGTGTGGAAAGGTACTATTTGGTCAGGGCTGGGGAATCGGAATTTGAAAGCATGGGGATAATTAACACGAATCCAGTTGCCAAGACCTCAGTGGATAGTGGGTTGTCGGAGAGAGGGAAGAAGCAGACAGTGAGGGCAGCTTTTGAATTGAAGGCCATGAAGGCTTGTGAAGGGAGCTGCTGGATATGGCCTTCTATTACCCAGAGAGCTTACCAGGCCGCAGAGATCATTGCTTCCGTAAACGGGGTCACCCGGAGGTGTGTGAATCTATATTGAATTGAACAAAAAAAGATGAGGGTTTTGGAGCTTATGTGTTTGGATATGAAACTATCGAGGTAGATAGTTCATTTGGGTGTGGCAGAAATGCAGTTGTCTGGGAGAAATCATGATTTTGGATCTTCCTTGTAACACTAATTGTCCCCAAGAAAGCAAAATCTCCATTCAATTGAGCCTAGTATTTATTTGGCTTATTTGAGTTGAGATTTTATCTTTGGGAATTAGAAAAAAAAAAAAGAAGAAAGGAAAATGTAAGACGAAATCATCTTTCTTGTTTTTTTATTTCTGTTTCCCTAGCAGCTAAATGGGGGCTGTGAATTTGAACTATTTCCTTGCTTAGTTTTTTATATTCAAGTTCTAATTTTAAGAGTAGTTTAGGAGGGTAACAGCATCGCAAGAATACGTCGCCTTAATTCATAACAGTCTATCCTTCAAACTTCTAACTTTGTTTGCTGTGTTCACTGGTTGCAGTTTCATAGTTCCAGAGTACAGCTTTCTGGATGCCCGTGGACTGGGAGCTTTTGAAGGCAAGAACTTGGAATCTGTTTCTGAAGTAAGATTTCCATCCTATCCTTTTGTAGGCATGTTGTGAAAATACATGGTTTATTAATATGGATTAGTTGTGTTTATATCCTTAAAATTCAGTATCCTTAACATTCCCTACTTGCTTGCATGAACATGCCTCAGGTGTATGCATCTGATAGTATTTCCCCGAGCATCAAGCCACCTCCAATTAATGATGGAACCCCAAATGAGAGTGTTGAAGATGTGTTTGTTCGTGTGACACAGCTGATGTCAATTCTTGAAACTCAGTACTCTGGGGACACGGTCATCATCGTCTCACCAGATTCTGACAACTTAACAGTCCTTCAAGCTGGTTTAGTTGGGCTTGATTTTCGAAGGTATGCGGGACCATAAAGAATGAATTAGTCTTCAAACATTTCAAGTTAGTTACCATGATATAGAACACAATAAACTTTTCTTTTGGTAATTTTACTTTGGTTTTTTTTTCACAGGCATAGGGATCTTTCTTTTGGTCCTGGTGAAGTCAGATTTGTCGACATCAATAGTATACCTACTTACAAGCAACCTGCATCTGCTGTATATAAGTGTCTAAATCCACCAAGCTGTAGGTGAATCCATTTTCTTCTTGAATTTAATGTATACCCTGAATTAGCCTCTAATTAATATTCGCATGGGGCATCTTCTTGATTGTACAGCAGTGGGTTCATTCCATCTAATCAGTAAGATTACTTCCTATGCTGGGAAGGAAGGAGCATCCTGTATATGTATGCATGTGGGACTTGTACCTAGCGGATGACTCCTCAAGAGAGTTTAAGAATACAATTTACCAAACCTTGAGAAGGAGCTAGACTTGTGTTATTATTTTGGCAGCAGAACTTCTCTAGATGTCTCATTTGGAAAGCCTCCATTTCAGAACAAACTTGAGGTCATGGATTTGGTAGCTTTAGGCTGTGGCTTCTTACCTGGGAGGAACTGGACATTCTACCTAGGCTCAGTGTGCCACTAGGTGATGGGGGAATTGCTCTCTAGGATCATATGAAGAGCATGAGTTTTAATAGATATTGGAAGGTGCCTTTTGGTTTGGGCTAGGGAGCCCAAAATTGAAAGCTTAATGTTCAATGCCAACCTGAGTTGCCAGTGGGTTTTCAGAAAAAGGGAACAAGCAGATGTTTACTGTGGCTTTTACATTGTAAGGTAATTGGTTAGGAAGGGAGAGTGCTAACATGGACACAATTGAAGGTGGGCAATTTTTACCTAATCAAAAGTTTAGGGTTTTCAATTTGGAGTTTTGGATTTCATGTTCTGTGGCATGAAATGGATTTTAGTGCTCTGTTTAGCTGCTGATAGGAAAACAAAATAAGTTAAAATTTTGAATCTTCTAGAGTTCATCATGTAGATAAAACAAAACCTTTCCCCTCCACCAACCTCAATAGAAAAGGTGGGTTCTTGAATCGATTTCTTCATTCTTGGAAGCTCTTATGTCAACTTTGACCATCTCATTTAAAAATCTGTTAGTGCCCAATAAGAGTAGGTCAAACCTTCTATGATATTCGCACACACCTCATGGGCCTGTTCTAAGGGTCAGCATTTGGATGACTGATATTAGGATTTAACTGACATTGTTGCATCCCAACAGAAACAAAACAGCATAAACCATCAGGCCTCAGAGGCTAAATCAACCTTTGTTTTCTTGTCTCTGCTACCCCTTTAAAGGGAAAATTTTTACTCGTTAGTTCAAAGCTTATTTTTTGGAATTTCTAGAGCTATTCTAACCTGGAAAGCAATCAGGGACGACAATGGTATTGCAAGTGTCTATGCAAGCAGTTCCCAGCTTGGCTTGCTGTGATTTATATCTATGTATGCATCCAACCAGCTATTTCTCTAAGGATCCAGGCACTTCACTTTGATGACAGAGCCCCCATGACTATTGGCACTAGTGTACCAAGACAATCCAGCTCTGACGTAGCATGCTCTGTTACTGCTATCCAACAAAGAAACTTTACTGAATAGTGCTTTCCACACTGCATTAGCCCATTACCAGCGTCAGATTAGGACATTGTATTGACCTTCATGGGTTTAAAGAAATCCATACATACTTTATATATAATATCAAACACATCTATATGCCTTGCAAATACTCAAATACGTGTCAAGATAATACTCTAACATGACAGATATCTCTAGGCCATGCATCAGCTAATCGGATTACTGGAGCCCCAGTGGCCACTTTTTTTTTTTTAGGTCAGCTGTGGAAGTATGTGTTGGCGTAGCATCAGAGGGCCAGCAAAGCTGACGGAATGTCCAAGGTCGGCAGATATAGATTGGGTGTCTTACATCATATGTTTTTATATTCTTATTGTTGAACTATCTAGATATATATGCCCTTTGCAGCTTCCAAAGTACTCTTGGAGGTAGTTTAGTTTAAGCCAACCCCCTTTTGAATGTGTGCTCTCTGAATAATAGTGTCGGGATAGGATCCGCATCCATCCAAGTATAAATTCATTTTCGGTCCACGTATATGACGGACAAAGGGCTATCTGGACCGTATCTATATTCATTGCGTAAAGTAATAAAGTGCGTAAAGTAATAAATGTTCTGAACCATTACGATAAAAGCGATCATGAACATAAACGTTTGACTTTACGTCCAAGAGTTGTTTTTCGTGTAGTCAATTATTAGTATTTAAAGCATTAAAAAAGTACATGAAATGTTGTAACTTTGTCAAAATAAATAGTTATTAAACATTAAATTCGAATATGACAAAAGTTTCTTAAAAAAGTCATAACTCGTTTCTTCCAAAAACTAACTTCAATTTTTTTTTAAAAAAAACTAACTTAAGTTTCGAAAGAATTTGCCTAGAAAACAATCTGAACACACCTTATTTTAAGTATACTCACCTTTCACTCATAGGAAGCTAGTAAAAAATGATATTGTTAAGCATGCACGAGCACTAGTTACAATCTTACTCACCAATATGCTAATTAAATAGAAAATTTCAATAACACAACCTTACTATCAATAATATGCTAATTAAACAAAAAAAATTTCAATAACAGAGCCTTACTATCAATGGGATTTAATTTTCATATTTATTTAAGGTTTTGTCTTTGATGGCCTTTTCAAATATCAATAATGGTACTTAAAAATCAAACCTAATTTGGAATAATCTTTCAATACAACTCTAGAGTGTACATTCATAGTTTAATTTTTTTTATTCAATTAATTCTTTTATAAAATATTAAAATATAATTATTTTAATTTTGATATCTAGATTTTTTATTATAGAGTAAATATATGCACAGAGTTACATGAAGTTATAATATTATTTTAAACACAAATACCTAAAAATGCTTAAAATTTTAAAATTTTTGTTTTATTTGTTTTTATTAAATTATTTTTTTTTATAAAATAATAAAAAATTATATATAATATTAACTTTATTACCTAGTGATCCACATAGCATTTTTCTTTTCTTTTAAGATACTGATTTATTTTTATGCACAAATGTCTTGTTTTATAAAAGTCAATAGGCAATTAGACATCCCACTGAATTTATTTATCTTAAATCAATCACCAATTTTCAAAATGATACACCTTTGTGTAAATTAATGATAAATTGCTTCTTATCTGGTAGTATTGCATGGAGATGTACATTGAAAAATCGTCCGGTAATTTTAAAAAATAAAAAGTTTCATGAAATGTCCCCCAGGTCAGCGAACCTAATTCCAACACGTCAGCAATGTCCTACGTGTCACCCACTTGCGTCCGTACAATGTCCGGGCAGACAAAAGCTGAGCCACACACGAACCCCGTGTGCGCCTTTTACAGCAAATTGGGCCCCGACCTCTGCACCTCTTCGTATCGTACCCAAGCCATTTTCCGTCACGTATAAGCCAACCCTTGTCTTAACGTCGTCAAGTAACGGCACCTCCTCCGTCTACACTCCGTTTAAGCCTCTGTCACCGCTCTTCACTCTCCCCACAGTTCTCCGTCTCTCGCTCTCTCTACTTTCTCTCCCTAACTCAACTGTTACATTTCTCGCACTGTCACAATCGAGATTTTGTAAAAAAAAGATTCGCGGACGATTCGGTTCTCTGAATCAAGCATTTGTTTCATGAAATGAGGATTAGATCTTGGGCACAGTCTAGGGTTTCGGAATAGTCCCTGCTCAATGGCTATCCGAGGAGTAGATTTCAAGTGGTGAGTTTTATTTTTTATATCCCTTTCCGTTTGTTTGTTGAGAAAGCGTGGGAAAACGAGAAGAAAAATTGAGTACTGACTTCTTGTGAGATTTTAAATTTTAAATTTTTTTGGTTGTTCCTGTAATTTTTCTGAAACCAGACGGTTGATTAGTGTGCCGAAATTTGAGGTAGTATCATTCCGTTTTGGTTCTTGCAGGTATGATGGGTTTTTCTTGTCGATGCTCGCTACTAGTGTGTATCCTTTGATAGTCATTTCCGAGGGTCTCGTTCACATATATATATTTTTTAAATTCTTTCAATTAGGTTTGATGACTCTGAATTGGGCACCAATTTGTTGCTTATTCTCAGTTTTTGTTAACATTTGTGTACGTTTTCGTAAGCCCATTGCTATAGAATATTTTAGGTCTTGAATTTTTTTGCCTCTATTGTGATTTGACATTAGGATCTCCTTTTACAATCTGTTCGTTTTACGAGAAAATGGAGGAAATGAAAAGAGTATAAGCGTTTCTAATATCCTGCTCTGCTGTCATTTTAGTTCAACAAAAATGGAAAATCTCAGAGAGAGCCAAATATTTGCATAGGCTAGGGTAGGGGGAGGGTTTTTCCCTCAGCTAGTGTAGTTTCTTTTGTTTTCCTAAATTTTCTTAACAACCACAGGAGGAATGAATATTTATGTATATTCTTTAACAATATTAACTATTAGAATAATTGTAGCAATCAATTGGAAGCGATACGATCTATGTACATATCCGTTGCATATATGGATCATGGTATGTTTCGATTCTGAATTTTAAGGATTGGAAAGTGATTTAATATTTATTTGTACTTCAGCTTGTTGAAAAAAAAAAAAAATTTCTTGTTCACATCTTGTTGTTGGTCCAGGTTGACTATACCACTGTGTTTGTTTTTCGGCTCTTGATGTTTGTAGATAATGGGCTTGCTGCTGGAATGGGTTTGTAAGGCCTCCTATCTTATTCCATTGAGCTTACTATTAAACATGAGATGAATATGTTATTCTGGTTTAGAGTTCATCACTCTCAGCTTCTACTTTCATGAAAAAAAGAGTCAGCCTTTGTTAACTATGTTGAGTAAACATAAATAATTAAGTTGTCAACTTTCTATACACTCGTGGTATTTTTTTTTTTTTTTGATAGGCAATACAGAAGAAAACATATATGAATAAGAAAAGCACCTGAATCAAATGTGCGACAAAGTACATGCAAAGCATATGTATGTCACCCAAATACAAACAGAAGGAGAAGGAAAAGAACAAAAAACAAACCCCCTCGCCCGTTGTCCTTACTTTGAACTGATCTAGTCTACAAAGCCGATCATGGTCATGGGAACTTCATCTATATACAATCTAACCCATTCCAAAAAAGTATTCATAAAAGAGAGTTTAATTGCTTGTTGTGTTTGCTCAGAATCTTCAAAGGCTCTTCTGTTTGTTTCCTTTCATAGCTTCCAGGACAGACACACAGGAGCAGTACTCTTAACTTTTTTCTGCTTCTTACCCACGATTTGCCAGATTAACAGAGTTCCTCTAACTGTTGAATGCATCACCCAAACCATGTATATACTTGTGGGGTGTGCGTGTGTGTATCAATAGTTATTGTTGGAAGGACATGAAATTCACATTTGTTGAACAATCCTTATACTGGAATGAGCTGCAAGCGAGTGATATGACAATCTAAATGATGGACTGTTCCACTTGAATCTATCCTCAATGCCACACTGCTTTAATCCTAATATCTAACAGTGATATTCCTGTAATTTGTGTTGTCTACTCATCTTTCTTTTTTATGTGCTTATTTCTATTAATGTAATAATGGAAATTGGAGACTATTGGTGTATTACTTAACATTGTCCCAAAGAAACCCAGAAATTTGGGCTATGTGGCTGAATTGACTTCATTTTATTATAAGAACTATGAACCAATCAGTACCTTTTTAGTTATAAAATGAATGTTGTTCTTTGGAAAAAAAAAAAGAAGAAGAAAAAAGGCAGGTCAGTAAGAACTGTGAACCAATCAGTACCTTTTTAGTTATAAAATTAATGTTTTACTTTGAAAGAAAAAAGAAAAAAGAAAAATGAAAAAAGGCATCCTGACCTGTAGGTGGAGTAAAGACTGCCTCCCCCTTATTTTGAACACTTGGGTCCTACTGCCTCAATGCACATAGCAGCAACCATCTGGAACCAGTCATCATTTTTGATGTTGGCTTTTCTTGATTTTTCACATGTATTTTTTCTCTCATCTGCAACCATAGATGGTATGAATACAGCGCCCCACCCGGGCCACCCCCTTCTTCTTCCTTCCCACTAAGTAGCCATGGTACTTTAGGAAATGTATCAAGCCTTTAACTAACAGGGTGTATGCCACTTTTGCCTGTGCTGTGTGGAAAATAATGTTGCAGAGGACCATGTGTTCAATAGAGAGAGACCTTCTGGTGTATGACATCTTGTACAGACCTAAGTTTGTGAGAACAATGAACGGGCTTTAGCACTTGAGATTTGGCCCAAGTGGTAAAGGGTTGAGGAGGGATGTTCTAGGTTCAAGTCCCAATGGGGACAAAAATATACCTATCAAAAGATTAAAAAAAAAAAAAAAACAAAAACAAAAACAATGAGTGGGTTCCATTTAATATCACCTAGTGGAGTTGCAGATTCCTTATATTAATGAAATCAAATAATCTAAAATCTTGTGGTTGTAAGGACTTCCACATATCTGGGAGTGTTTCTGATGAAGTCATGGCCTCCTTTTTAAGGTAGAACAATATTTGATTACTGAAGCTTATTGATCCAATCACTATGGTTACAGGGGAACTATGGTAATTTTGTTAGTATGGGTCCTTGCCATTTTCGTATTGCATCTTCCATTAACTAATGTTGAATGAGTTATTCCACTCTGCATTTTAATGCTTATAAATTCATAGAAAAAAGGAGATTTCTGATGATAAACTAGTCATCATTATATTAAACATGTGGGTTTTCCTATAAAACATTGGTGGAGAGAGTGATTGAACAAAAGTTTATCCAAAGAATAAGATTTTTGGATTTACTCCATGTTAAAATCGCGGGTTTCTTAAGAAGGAAAAGAACAATAGAGAAGACATGCTGCCTATGGTTTATGTTGACTAGAGAAGACAAAGAAAGTATGTGTTGAAGTGCTGGAAAAAAGGCATGTTTGCCTATGATATGACTGAAAAGGACCCCATATGTGCAGAATTTATGTAGCTGACTGGAACAGTTGAGATCAGGCTTTATGGGGTTTATGTTTTATTTGACATCTTTTCAGCTCTGTTTTTTATTCTGGAGGATTTGGTAAATTTTGTCTATCAATTTGGTCCAAGTCCATAAAGCATAAGAGGGGAAAAAAAATGAAATGCCTGGATGTTGCTCAACTGTAAGAGTAATTTGCAAAATGTGAGAGAAGTCATTCTTCTAGAGTCAACTTTGTTCTTCTTAATGAAATGTGAATTAAAATAAAAAAAAATAATTATAATTTCTTTCTTTGCATCTGTTTGATTGTCAATTTAAATGAGGTACATATGTTTTTCCTTAAATCTTTTTCTAGAGTGGCATTATTGGTTTTACTTGTTTCTTTGCTTTGTTCTTGAAGGGTGTTTGGTATAATCCTGAATTGCAAATGACGGATTGTTCTTTATTTTTCAATTTTATTTGCTTTTAGGGATTTTGGGTGGCAGCAGAGATATGCTCGCTTTTGTGGAAGAATAGTGGTTCTTTCCATTCTTTCTTTGCTACTTTATCCCTTTCTTTGGGCTTGGACTGTAATTGGTACTCTGTGGTTCACTAGGGCAAGAGACTGTGTAAGTTCTTCCTCGCATGTTTTTCTTGAGTGGCCATTGTTATTAATATTATTTGCATTTACCTATCAAAAAAGGGAAAAAAGATGGATGTAATGTGTTGGAATGCATACAGTTACCTGAAGAAGGTCAGAAATGGGGTTTCCTTATTTGGTTGCTTTTCAGCTATTGTGGACTCCTTTGCATTGCTTGCATGTCCATGGGGAAGGTTAGTTGGTGTTTTCTAGTCTTCCTGTATGGTATCACTAAATTCAATTCAATTTGCTCTTGGCATGTGAGAGTATTTCACTTCCGTCTCCTATTTAGTGCCATCCTTAATTTGGGCTACCTGCCAGAAATATAGTTCTAAGATGATTTGCTTGTGACAAGTTTTATGCCTTTTCATCTGTGTTTTTTGAACTTTTTTCTCCAGTGGTTTTCACGAAGACAAGCACACTTACTACGTGCTCAACAAGGGATTCCTGTTTCAGAATATGGGGTGAGTTCTAGATTTTCACTGAGCTCTGCAATGCTCGCTGGACCCTGAAGATATTGTTTTATACCATCATTTTCTTAAGGTTTTGGCAATTGATCCTTGGATTAAACATAGGATCCATATTAAGTTTAAAAAATTTGAAGTACTCTAGTTTTATGATTAATATCAAAATAGAGTAATTCTTTTATAATCATGCAAGCAATTCTGGTAGAATGAACATTAAGATATTGAAGAAGATAAAGAAAGAAGTTTGCACCCTTGATGTGTCAAACATTTTGAGTTTAGTCTACTTGTTAGAGTAAGGTCATGATGAAGTAAATATGTTTATACCCATGGCTAATCCTTCTGTAGACATATTGAGAGTTTTTTTACCCACTTAAATTTTGAAAATTTTCTTTTTGTGGTTTGGAAAGAAACTAGGACCATTTTAAGTGAACTCATATCAAGCTTCTTCTTCTTCTTCTTCATGGAAGTGTATCAGTATACATATCCAACAATTAGAGTGGAATAAACTTCTTAGACACCTCTACCTTTTGACTGTCGTTGAAGTGTTCCTTTGGGAAGTAAACCTTTATGTCATAATTATTGAACACTTGGTTCTTGGACTAAATATGAACACATTTTTCTGATATGAAAATCACTTTGATGTATTTCAATATGTTTTGTCTACATTTGAGTATTGACAACACTGCATGAAACTTTTTGTTTTCACTAAAATGGTTCCCAATTGTTTTACATTTTATTTTACATCAGTTTGCTGGTTCTTAAACTAGACATTTGCTGTGAATTTTTCCTTCATGTTTCAGAATATGGGGTTTTGGTGGACATGATCAGGGTACCAGATTGGGCTTTTGAAGCTGCAGGTCAGGAGATGAGAGGCATGGGTCAAGATGCTGCTGCATACCATCCTGGCCTTTACTTGACTCCAACTCAGGTAACTGTGAATATATTAACAGGGCTTAGAACTAGTCCCCCTTCTTTATTTTGGAGTATGTTTTTTTCTTTCCTATGGTTTGGGTATTTGCTCTGCAATATTTGATGTTAGGATCAGTCTGGCCCATGATTTGCAATTCTGTATTTTACTGGCAACTGGTAGCAATTTAAACAAACTCAGTGCTTGGACTGGCACTGCACTAGATATTGACAAGAAATTTGGGAGTGGCAATCCTAGAATGGTTGGATAATGATCAGACACAGGAAGTTAAGAGTCCTCCATACACCATGAATAGACAATGCTAATGGGGCATATGATGCTACTTTCTTTTATGATGGATTATTTACTATTCTCTTTTAGTGGTTAACACTTATCACTCTTATATGACTGGTCTTTTATTTAAATTGGAAAATAGAGGGAAGCAGTGGAGGCTCTTATTCAAGAACTTCCAAAGTTCAGGCTGAAGGCAGTTCCAACTGATTGCAGTGAATGTCCCATCTGCTTAGAAGAGTTCCATGTGGGAAATGAGGTAAAATATTTACCTAATTCATTGTGTAGTCATCTATGATTTACCAAAAAAGAAAATGTGGAATTTGGCAATATTTTTTAAAATAGTTATTGAAAATAGTTCTATGTTGTTTTCAATAATAAAATGAAATGTGGTGGCTATTTGGCAATATTTTTAAAATACGGTTTTTGGAAATAGTTGTAAAAACAATTCGTAGTTGTTTTCAAGAAGAAAATTCTGTTTGAGAACTTCAATTTGAAAACAGTTTTCTTGGCTTATTTTCTATCAAGGTACTACTATGTTATTATGTATAATACAAAAGTTTCCAAAGTATTTTTTATATTTTCAATTATTTTTTCTAACAGTCTACAATGAATCACTCGAGAAAACCTAAATTTATTCTTTAAAATAATCCTATTTTAAAAAACCTGTTTTTAGTTTAAAAAAAATTTGTCAAACCGTGTTTTTTTAACTTGGAAGGCTACTTTCAATTTTTTTATTTTTTCTAAAAAGTTATTTTCAAGAACAAATCCCAAACAAACCATTAAAGTTTATGTACTAATTTCAACTTTAATAGAAGGTTTTATACTGGTTGCAACCCCACACAAATTCTCTTTTGTCCGGGATGCTGGCTGAGCGAGATGCAGCTGCAAAAGTGATGCAGGTGGAGCTATTAAAGGAAGGAAAATTAGTGACACAAGGATATGTTTGGTTCTCGGAAAATTTGAGGGAAAATGTAAGGAAAATAAAATACAAAGGAAAAGTAGAAGGAAATAAGAAGTGAAGAAAAATAAAAAATAGGTTAAAAGTTGATAAATAGTTTTTATTTATCGCTTTAAATTCATTTTATTTATTTTAATTCATCGATATAAAGATTAAATAATTTAATAATATATAAATTTTTAACTAATTTTAATTTTTTTGATATTTTTTGTAAGGTAACCAAACATGAAAAAATTATTTTTTTCCTTAGTATTTTCTAAGTACCAAACATAACAAAAAAGAAAAGAAAAGAAAATCAGACTCAAAACTGCACTATTTTGATGGTATGCCACTACTGCATACTAACTTTTGATGATGCAGGTTCGTGGCCTTCCCTGTGCTCACAATTTCCATGTGGAATGCATTGATGAGTGGCTCCGGTTGAATGTGAAATGTCCTCGTTGCCGCTGCTCGGTCTTCCCAAACCTTGACCTTAGCGCGCTGACCAATTTTCGGGCCGATTCAGAAAGATCATCAGCTAGTGTGGTGACAGCCACTCGTTATGTGAGAGTCCAACCTCCCAGCCAGGGCTATATGTTGAGATTGCAGGGCTTTCTCCGCCCAGTCCGGACAGAAAATGCAGGGGTAGGCAACGATGCAGATAATGCTTTGGAAAATGCTGAGAATGGTGGTCTGCCAGTTGTAACGCATGATGCCACAAACACAGAACCAGCACCTTTTGATAATGGAGTGCTGGTTCATCACTCCACCCCACCTCAAAGTTAAGACTATTTCTTGAATTTTCTCTTACACATTTTATGTTGGCATCTAACTGCATGTACTGAGAGAAGACACCTGATGCTTATACTGGGTTTTCATTGTAATGAAAAGAATTTATTGATATGAAGGATCGTTTTTTTCATTTTTTTGGGCCAGCTAATGGAGTTCGGATTATTGCTGCTTTCATTTCCCCTGTCCCCTTATAATTGTTTAAAGTTTACAGCCATGTATCTCATGAACATGAACCCTATAAAGACAGTTCCATAAATATGAAGCATGTTTTGGTATAGAAGTCAGAGAAATATATATGATATCTCACACCATCGCTCAGGGCGATGGCGGTTCATTTGGTATGTACAGATGCGTTTAAAAGGCCTTAGAAGTCGTGAGGGTCTGAAGTGAGAGCCAATGGGCGAGAATGTGGGCTTAAATTATCGTATTTGGTTCTTGCAGAAAGGTGACAGAAACTACTTCCAAAGGGGGACCTTCAGGCAGGTATACATTTAAACCAATCTTTTTGCCTGATTGAAAATCATCCCATTTTGTGTGTTGATGCAGAAGTGAGGCATCCTTGGAACAATGGCATGTGGTTTAAAGAGAAGAAGAGAAGGTGGAAGTGGGACCTGGAGTTCGCGGTGGTTGTCATTTTAATCATGTTTTGTCCACTCCTTTGATACTGTAGATGATTCTATCAAGTGCGTTTGTACTTTGTTTGCACTTTGAAGCCAAGCTTTCTCCACTTGGATGATATTACTATTTTACTAACGTCAGAGTTTTTATATATAAATATCAAGATATTATTTGTGGTGTACCGTGTTAAAATTGGCCTCCACGTTGAATTTTACTAACTTTTCATTTTCACAACACGTGTACTGCGCTGCGCTTGGTCTCCAAGGGCTTACGGGTCACAAGGGCCAGCACATGACTTTATAGCTTTTAAAAATATTAGTTATAATAATTTCACCACCCTTTAAATACAAAGCCAATAATTTCATGGATTAATATTTTTAGGGTTAATTGAAATGTTTATCCTGTAGACTCGTATATTCATCTTTCTTTATTATTTTCCATTTTGATTTTAATTATGAATTGAGAATAATTATTTTTCAAATTTAATTTTATTATAAATATGAAAAAATCAATATATCATTAAAATTAACTGAAAATTTATATATTTTTAAAATTATTTAATTTCATTTAATAAGTGAATACATAATAATTTTTTTTTTAATTTTTTAAAAACCAAATATTATTTTAGTGAAGGATTTGAGCATTAACACTTTTTTTTTTTGCCTATCTCAGATTTTTCAAAACCAAACGTAACATTAATATATATGCCACTTTCATCTTTTATCAAGGCGCAAGTGTCACAGTGGTTGAATTATCCGGCGATTCTATCCATATATCAAAAGACGATAAAAGGAGGAGGAGAAAGAGAGAGGAGAGAGAGATGGCGCTGACAAATGCCTGGGGCATGGGGCACATAGCCTCCATGACTCAGTTCAGGCCTTCCAAGTCCTGTTCTGATGTCCTGTTATCTTCTAAGAGATCTTCGAATCTCAAGCTCGGCTTCTTCTTTGGTTGGGGTCTGGGTTGTTCTGTGTACCACAAGCCGGCGGATTTCAGGCCCCGCAAGAGTCCCAATCTGTGTTGCCGTTGCAGCAACAACCCCACCATTGCGAATAACGGGAATAGCAGCTCTTCTTCTGGATGGGATTGGAATCAATGGAGTCGGCATTTCTCTGAAATTGAGCAGGCTGAGAGCTTTGCTTCTGTTCTCAAGGTACCTTTTCTTTTCAATCCCTGTCTCTCTCTTTTTGTGAATCACTGATTCTGCGAAGTGGCTTCTTGATTGCGTGTGCCCAATTGCTGAATTCGCTGAAGTCTTGTGAGTATTTGAGGGTTATATATTGTTTCTTAACACACCCATTTCATGTTTCTCTCTTTATCTTTGGCTAAGTTACTTGTCATTCTTAATTTTTAAGTGGGTTCTTCTTTAATTGTGCCTAATTGCTGAATTTGATCGGATTCATCTTAGTATTTGAAAATTTGAACTGTTTCTATGATCGAACGGGTTGTTATCCTGATTGGGCTCTGAATACAGTGTAGCCGACTGCTGAATTTGGCTGAGTTTTTTTTTTTTTTTTTTTTTTGGCTTAATTATTTGAGACCCAGGGAACATTGAATCTTTACTCTTTTTTTTTAGCATAAAAAACAATTATTCGGTTTGGTTTTTGTTGGCTTGCCATCTTTTGAAAGCCAAAATAACTGACAAGATTGGATTCAATATTGTTTTTTTTTTTTTTTTTTGAATTACAAATTTTATTATGTGGCTCCATTGATGACTTATGTTAATGTTGGAGAATGTCACATGATGAGCCACAAAGAGCTGGTCAATTGATTGATTGATCTATTATTATTATTTTTTTAAATTTAATGATGAATTCCTGTATAATGAGTCACAATAATAGATTGAACTTAACTAAGATCCAGGTAGTTGAGATCTATCCCTGTTTCTTAGAGCTGGGTAAATGTTCCAATTTCAAACATGTATTAGTGACGGGCATGATTTTGTTTTCACTGGAGTCTATGCTTTACAGTTTCAACTAGAGGATGCAATTGAAAGGGAAGACTTTGAGGAAGCTGCCAAGTTGAAAATGGCCATTGCAGAGGCTATGTCAATGGATAGCGTTACTGAAATCATGTCTCAGTTGAAGGTTGGATTTGTATTTGGATCACTATTAGTAAGTATAGAACTGAATTTAGAACATTTTTGACTCTTGAGACATTTTTCATTTTTAACATGCAGAATGCAATAGATGAAGAGCGCTACCATGATGCTTCAAAGTTGTGTAGACATACAGCTAGTGGACTGGTAACTTTCTTAGCTACAATTGGTCAGTTATCTTTGAATCTTTGATTACCATGGATAAAAAGGGCAATAAGCTTTTCTTCAATGTTAGAATTAGTTACTAGTAAAAGAATATAGATTTCGTTACATGCAAAAGATTTCTTGTTAGCTGTAGCCAACAGATGGGGTTCTTTTTGTACTTATGCTTGGAGATAGGCAAATATTTTGACATCATCTTTCTTTTTTTCTTTTTTCCTTTTTTCCTTTTTTTTTGCATGTTTATGCCTAATTTACAATGAACCTATTTTGAGGCTATTTGTAAGACTTGAAGACATTTCATATTCACAAAAATCATAAAGTTAAGCAAGCAGAAGATTTCAGACTAGTGTTATCAAAGGCGATCTCCTGGGTTGCTTAGGCCACTAGGCCAGGTGGGGCAAATAAAAGCCACCTCTTAAAGGCCTAGGCAAGGCGGCTTAAAAGAGGCAACGCTTAGGCGATTGCCTTGGGATAAGGTGCAAGGCATAGAGGTGGTTGCTATCAACCATGAGTTAAGATTAAACATACTTAGATTGTAATTTAATTCGATCTAATATTAGATTAAATAAAGTATAAGATGAAATATTATGTTATTAATCATAGTGATAATGAAATAGAGGGCTATCAATCTAGTCTTGATGAAAGTGATAATAATTTTAATGTAGTGATGACTATGATGATGATGCCCAAAACTTTTCTAGGATATTTATTCTTTTATTTTGTTTTTTAGATGTCTGTAAAATTAGAATATGCATTTTGGATAGGATGAATTTCTCTAAACAATATGATGTTTCTTATGATGTGGGGTATAACATTTAATACTTTATTACTATTTTTTTAATTTTATAAGACACTATGAGGAGTGTAAAATTAATAGTATTGATTGTTGAAGACAACGCTTGTATTGATTAAGTATCGAATAGGCAAAAATATGTGTATATTTTTTATTGCCTTACTGTACTCATGTTATCGCCTTTTGCCTTAGGCTAAAAAGAGTCCTATCACCTTGACATCACCTTTTTCTTTTGACAACATTGTTCTAGACCTTTGTTAACTAGGAATGACCCGTGGATACTTTCTTGGATCAGCATGGAAAAAACCATGGCTTGCCTTAAAGTTTCATATTAACTGAAAGGTAAGAAGGAAGTAGAAGAAGATACTTCATTGTTTGAAATATCATCAGATGCTAGGAAAAAGTTCAGGAATTAGTGAGTCAAGACAAAACATGCTATCAATCATATGCAGAAACAAATTTATCTTCTGATGGATAGAATTGTGAAAATATGGATAGAAGAGTTCATTACTTACAAGGTATATTGCAAGCTAAGTCTTGGTAGGTTGTCTAAATATTGCAGGATCATATGCCAGTAGTCTTTGGAATTTTTCACTCCATGTGATGGCAAAGTTACAGTTCTTTGCAGACACAGATGAAAACTGAGATATGTTTTTAATTAAGAGAGAGAGAGGATACAATGAAAGACGGGAAATTCTTCGAAACAGAATGAAACTAACAAAGCAAGCTAATTCCCATTTTATTTACACCCTGTCTAAAGGTCAAATATTTTTTTTTATCAGAAAAAAAAAATGTATTCAATGTGATAATAAGCACATGAGAAGGATGAAGAATCCTCCCCAAAAATACAAAGACAAATAAAAAAATATATGACTGAACTCCTCTTCTATACTAAGGAGACCTCTGCATTGGAATACTAGATGTGAATATACAAATAAAGCATCTCATCACTTCATAGGGTTTATCTCATCTCCATCCAATAGAGACCTAATCAATGCTCCTCTCGTTGCTATCCATACCTTTTTGTTCTACACAATGAGTTCCAATTGAGCTAAACAGCATCGACAAGAGTGCCTTTGAAAGTAATGGTACAGGTTGCATAAAAAGGTGAATAGAAATGAATTAGGTCTAAGTGAGTTTCTGAAGTCCTTCACTTGTCCTAAAAAATCCTACCTTTTTGTTTTCACCACACATTTCAAATCAAGGTGAAGCAAGCTGTTTGCCAAAGGACTTTGCCTCTTTGGTACTCCCTAAACCCCTATAAGAGATAGTCAATAGGTCACATATACTACTTAGGGAAACCTAATCCAAATCAGCAAGATTGAATAATCTGTGTCATAGCCCCAAAATTAGCAGATAATGTAGAAAAAGATGATCAACCATCTTTGCATTCTCTATGCAAAAAATGCAATAGTCAGTGCTAAAGGTTTTGTAAGATCTTTCAACTATAACATGTCATTGGTGTTTACTTTCTTATGCGTCACTAGCCATGCAAAGACCTTAAACTAATATGGAGCTTTAGATTTCTGAAGAAATTTAGCTGAAGAGACAGGAGCTGGATTTGGTAGATCAGATAAGGCTAAGGGGAAAAAAGACTTTACTGAAGATAAGCCTGAAAAAGATAAAGGCTACTTGTTGCTATAGAATACTCCTCCAATCATATACGCTGGCTTTCTGGAAGACCTGCTGGCCTGTTGTTGGGGGGGAAGTGATGCAGGTCTTTGAGGAGCTCCACTCGCAGAATATGATCTTTCGAAGCCATAATGCAACCTTCTTAGTGCTGATCCCGAAGAAAGAGGGGGCTAGTGATGTGCAGGATTATAGACCAATCAGTCTAGTGGGGAGTCTTTATAAAATTATTGCTAAAGTTCTAGCAAATAGATTGAAAGGAGTAATGGGAAAATTGGTTTCGAATAGTCAGAATGCTTTTGTAGAAGGGAGGCAGATTTTGGACGCTGTTTTGGTGGCTAATGAGGCGATAGACTCGAGGAAGAGAAGTGTTGGGACAGGCTTAGTGTGCAAATTGGACATTGAGAAGGCTTATGACCACGTAAACTGGAGGTTCCTCATGTCAGTCTTGGAGAAGATGGGTTTTGGTCTAAAATGGCGTAAATGGATTTTTTGTTGCATATCGACTGTGAGAATGGCAGTGTTAGTAAATGGTACTCCCACAGATTTCTTCTCAACGTTTAGGGGTCTAAGGCAAGGTGATCCACTCTCACCTTATTTGTTTGTGCTGATCATGGAAGCGCTCAGTAGATTAATTTCAAGAGCTGAAGAGAATGGTTTTATTAGGGGCTTCAAGGCATCGGGAAGACGGGGAGAAGGGGTGTCAGTCTCCCACCTATTGTTTGCTGATGATACTCTCCTTTTTTGTGAGGATGATAGGGATCAGCTGATTTTTTGGAAGTGGGTTGTTATCTGCTTTGAAGTAGTTTCAGGTCTAAAAATTAATTTGCAGAAAAGCGAAATTATTCCAATTGGGGGAGTGGAAGAGGTGGATAGAGCTGCTGCAGTTTTCGGGTGTAAAGTGGGGAATCTCCCTACGAATTATCTAGGCTTACCTCTTGGAGCATCCCACAAGTCGTGTAGAGTTTGGGATGGGGTAGAAGAAAGATTCAAGAGAAAGTTGGCTATGTGGAAAAAACAATACCTCTCTAAGGGAGGTCGTCTTACCCTCATAAAGAGCACACTCTCAAATCTCCCTATCTACTTCATGTCTCTTTTTGTTATCCCAAGGAAGGTGAGACTCAGATTGGAAAAAATTCAAAGGGAGTTCTTGTGGGGAGATATGGAGGAAAGAAGGAAGATCCATTTGGTGAGGTGGGAGGTTATTTGTAAAGATAAGAGGCATGGAGGGTTGGGGTTAAGGTACTTGAAGGATTTCAATCATGCTTTGCTCGGAAAATGGCTATGGAGATTTCCTATAGAAAGGGAGAGTTTTTGGAGAAGAGTCATTGTTGGTAAATTTGGGGAGGTACAAGGTGGGTGGACCACTAGAGAGGTGAGAGAGTCTTATGGGACGGGCCTTTGGAAAGACATTAGGAAGGGTTGGGAGGATTTCTTTCTCAGAACTAGGATTCATATTGGAAATGGGAGACGAACCAGATTCTGGTGGGACATGTGGGTAGGAGATTCTAAGCTAAAGGATCTCTTCCCTTTGCTGTTTAGAATTGCAGCTAATGATTCTGCAATAGTGGTTGATCTGTGGGGAAGACAAGAAGGTGGAGGTGGGGGTTGGGAGGTGCACTTTAGAAGACCCTTTCAAGATTGGGAGTTAGAGGAGGTGAACCGCTTTTTGGGTTACATTTCTGCAGTAAGGGTGCAAGAAGGGGAGGATTTTCTGGTTTGGAAAATTGAGAGAAAAGGAACGTTTAAGGTAAATTCTTATTATAGGTCTTTGAAGGAAGACAATAGCCCTTTATTTCCAGAAAAGGAGGTTTGGGGTTCGTATGCCCCTTTAAGAACTTGTTTTTTTGCTTGGGAAGCAGTTTGGGGTAAAATTTCCACTATAGATATGCTAATGAGAAGGGGTTGGTCTATGGCTAATAGATGCAACCTGTGCAAAGAAAATGAGGAAACGGCGAACCACATCCTAATTCATTGTGGTAAGACAAGGGATCTTTGGAACTTATTGTTTTCTTCATTTGGGGTGGTGTGGGTGCTCCCGGATTTGGTGAGAAATTTGCTTCTTGAGTGGAAAATGAAAGGCATGGGGAAGAAAAGGAGTGTAGTTTGGAAAATGGCGCCTATTTGTCTGTTTTGGTGTATCTGGGGAGAGCGAAATCGAAGAACCTTCCTAGAGGAAGAGATGACAAATACGAGCTTGAGGAAACTTTTTCTTCGGTCCCTGCTTGAATGGTCTCAACAATTTGTGGACTTGGACTTGGACTATCTCTCTTTTCGGATTTTGTTGAGTGATAGGGTTGGTATTTAGCTAATCCTTATTAGACTTTATTTTTCTCTTGTTGCCTTGTTTTGGGCCTTCTTTGTATACAGCCTGTGTACTTAGGGAGCGCCCCCTGTTTTCTGGCGTTTTTTAATCTAATGGTTCTCTTTGTCTATCAAAAAAAAAGAATACTCCTCCAATCAAAGACGAGCAGGCTGCTTTAAGGGGGGTGCTACTGGGCCTGTAAATTTGGATCCAGTTTAATGATATTGTTCTCATTTACGAATTTTGAAACCTCAGTTTCACGAATCTTTGTTTGTGAAATGGATTGTTTGAAAGATGGTAGCAATTACTCTTGACGTGAAACCATTTTCCTAGTTCTCTGCCTTCTCAGCTGTTTTTTTGCATCTCTGAGTTCCTAAATAAGTGGATCATGTTTCACATTCATGCATGTTACTTAAGATGAACTTAATGTGACTTATTATTAGCTCAGTTTGATTATTATACTCATGGCATCCTCATGGAAAGCCTTTTTAACCCATTGATTTGCAGGTTGGGTGGTGGGTAGGCTGCTCTGCTGATTCTGATGATCCCTTCGGCAGATTAGTTCATATAACACCTGGAGTGGGAAGATTTGTTGGCAGGAGTTACAGTCCTAGGTAAAAAAAAAAAAAACAACTTCTGGTATCAATTGATTCCTGATATCCTGAGGAGCCTTACTGACTATTTTTTATTGCAGACAACTGGTTACTGCATCTGCAGGAACTCCACTGTTTGAAATTTTTGTGGTCAAAGATTCTGATGATAAGTACATTATGCAGGTGAAATTCAAATACCTTTTTTTATATCACAAATCATTTTTTTTTATTTAGTCAAGGTTGATACTTATGTTCAGTGATGACCAAGCTGCCTGCCTAACTCAGCTGCTACTGAGTTTGGCTAGACTCAGTTATCACAGATGCAGAGTCAGGATACTTTAACTGTTTGACTGACTTTTGTTTAGGAAAACCATTTTTTTAATTCAAAATATGCACACATATCTGCAACAAGGATGTGTATTAAGTCTTCATTCATACATTATTTCTTGTAGTTGCACTTTTCAAATTTTGGTAAATCTAGAGTATCCATTTGGTAGATCCAAATGTATGTTCGAATTCTCAATAATCAATGGCAAAAGGGATACCATAAATCTTATTTATGCAAAACTTCTCTATGGAATTTTCTCTGGAAGTTCCATTTATGATTGAAGGTGAAAACATTTTTTTGATTGTTCCACGATATGGTCCGCTCAAGAAAGGATCATATATTTTAGGCAAAGACTGGTATAGTGGTATGTAAAATGTTCTGCAGATCTGGAAAGTTTTTTAGGACTTGAAAGGACTGAATCTTCAGGCACCATTAATATAATACTAAACTAATGTTACCTGCATAGCTGGTTTTGATTTGAGACTTTGTTGAGTTGGTAGCATAGAATGGCCGTCAAGGTCCAAGCATCAAAAGTGCCAGTCCAGCCTTAGATTGATGTGAATATAACCGTTCAAGATCGTTCCAAACCCTTTTGGTGACAATGCCGTCTTAGAAGTGCAATGAGTATTATTATAATTATTTTTAAGTGTCCCCATCTAATTGGGGTTTCTAACTTTGATGTCCAAAGCAAAACAAACTTCTAGTTGGTTCTAACTCTGTACCAGGTTGTGGAGAGACCTGGTTAGCTTACATCCTGAAATTTTCAAGCAATTCTTTAGCACATAAAAATGACCTGTCTTAACATGTTCATCACTGGCCTGGTTTGAAATCTAGTTGGGTCTTGAAATTTAATGTTACCCTGGTCTGCCCCTTTGGGAGTTGGGTTCATGCCTTATGTGAAACTAGGCTGGATTTATCAGCACATTACTGGACCTGCTAGTCATTTAGTTTTCTTTAAGCCAAAGAATTTCATTGAACATCCTATTTTCCATTTCATAAGCTTGGACACGCAAAAAGATTTGGTTGTTTGTCAGAAAAAGCTTGATCATTTCTTTACTTTCCTTTTATTTTGTCTAATTATTTCTTAATTAAAGAGAGTTCTATTTTCCAACTTCTGTGTATTGCTCTTAGGTTTAAACTGTTGCATTGTCTCAGACCACACATGCAACAGATTGTCCAACAGTGAATACTCTATAGAGATGCTGAACTTTTCTTTTAATAATTATCTGGGCTGGGGTTTGCCCCATCTCCTTGCATCTCTTATGTGGAAAGTCTTGTTTTCTAGGGTCTTTCAAGGTTTCCAAATTCTTTATGCTGTTTATGCAAATTGCAGCTGATATTCTATCCTTTGACAGGTAGTATATTTGCAGCGAGCCAAGGGAAGTACAGTGAACCCTACAAGTTTGACATCCAGGCCCACAAAAGGCTCATCCTCTTCTGAAACTGAGACTGCATCTGTAGTAGACATTCAGGGGAATGAAGGTAAGACAGAGAAAAGAGAGGAGAAGGGCATAAGTATTGAGGGGGCAACTGAGGAAGGGATAAAAAGCGTGATAAATTTTCTCAAAGATAAAATTCCAGAATTGAAAGTCAAAGTCATGAAAATTAATGTTCCTGATGAAGTGATAGAGGATGGTGATTCTGTGAAGCAGTTCATGCAAGAAGATGATGAGAAGACACAATCTAGTGAGGATTCTGAAGATGAAGCTGATGACTTGGACAAGATTCAGCCAGATGAGGTTGCTCTGGGAGGAGGTAGTAACACAGCAGAAGATGGCCAGAATTTGGATATGAAGCTTTTTATTGGTGGGGTTTTGCATAATAAAGAGGATACATCTTCTAAGGATGATTACGTGCGTCAACCAGCTGAAATTAGAGACATGGAAAGAGATTCTTTTGTGCTACATGTTCCTGTGAGAAGTCAAGATCATGATATTGGAGAAAATAAGGTGTCCAAGGTCAAAGTGGCAGCAATAGCAGCTCAGGGCATTTCTGAACTCATGCCTTCTGAAGTGGCTAAAGCATTTTGGAGTGCTGATAAAGTTTCTCCAAAGGTAAGATAGAGATCTGACTCATTGAATATGGAAAATGAGATCTGGAGCTTTTGCGTGATCAGACTCCTATATATTTGCTTGCTGTTAGTGTTATCAATGAGCTTCTTGTGATGAGCATAAGGGGGATTACTTTGAGCTTAACAGACTTAATTTTGATTTTTTGATTTTTTTTTTGGGAAAACACCTCCCTTGTGCTTTTTTCTTTGAGTGATTTTATGATCAAAATAGGTATTATTCTACTTTCGACTGGTGTCCATGACAAAACATACTAAGGTTTTGATTATCTATTTCAACGTCAATGTTGGTCTAGCTGCTAATGGAAGGAATCGCTAATACTTCTTGGAATTATCATTTTTTTTTTTGTCGAGGTAAATTTTCATATTTTGGAAGAGGTTGATATTGAAACAAAGAATTTTGAGAATTTTATCAAAAGTTGAGTCCTTGGTCATGTGGGCTTCTTTACTTTTCTACTGCACTGGTATGCTTCTTGACAAAAAATTAATCAATACCTTTTTTGTCTTAGGTTTCTAGAGATGTACGTGAAATTGTCAAACTCGCTGTTAGTCAGGCACAGAAGCGGAATAGACTATCTGAGCATACAAGTTTTAGTCGGATTACCACTTCCAAAGGCAGCTTAGATCCATTTGATGGTGAGCTTGTTTCCCTTTCTTTTCTTTCTAATTTTCAATTCAAGTAATGAAGTCTCTTTGAAAATAAGATTTTATGGTTGAAGTATAGGCCTCTATGTCGGTGCATTTGGCCCTTATGGAACTGAGGTGGTACAACTAAGGTGTAAATTTGGCAACTGGAATGGAGGGGATGACAATGATAAGTCTTCAGATGTTGAGTTCTTTGAATATGTCGAGGCAGTGAAGCTAACAGGAGATCTTAATGTTCCTGCTGGGCAGGTTTATATCTTTATAATTTTTTTAGTTACACCATTCTGTTTATTATCTGCAATTATGTTTATTTCTTATGCATATAAATGGTATTTTTTCAATTAATTCAGCTTTTCTTGTTAGAAAATTCTAATTCATGTATGTTTTGATTCCTTAGGTGACCTTTCGTGCTAAAATTGGGAAAGGGAGTCGTATCCCCAATCGTGGAATGTATCCAGATGAGTTGGGCGTGGTAATTATGCCAGATACATTTGTGTGTGTGTGTGTGTGTGTCACATGTGCTCACGTGTAGTGCATCTCTCTCTCTCTCTCATACTAAGCACAAGAGGTATTTTCACCTCTAATTCGAAACCATCAGTAATCAACAAATATCAACTTTTCTAAACCTTTAATCTTGAATGGCTCTTAGGCTGTTTGGTTGGTAGTTGGTACTAAAGAATTGAGGATCCTTGGAAAGGTTTTAGAAGACTCTTGCCAGTGCTTCTCATGGCATACTAAGAAAATTTATACTACACTTGGACGGAATTTTAGACTTGTAACAAATGAAGGAAAATATTAACCTTTATCCGTGGGAAGTTATTTATAGGGGACTAGATACACATGCCTCATTCATCTTGTTTTGTGCATTAACCAATCTTAATAGCATACTAGCATTTACTGTCATCTTGCTTTATTATTTACAAATAGTAACAGCATACTAGCATTAGCCATCATATGCCTCGTTGAACAATGCTATACAAACCTCCGTAGGACAGTACTATTTTTCCTTTCTTAACCAGTGGACCTCATTTGCATTTCAAACATTGATAGCCTTTTACATGGAACTAGAAAACATATGTTCATTATAGTTTAATGTAGGTGTTATATTCATCTTATCCCTACAAAATGACATAGCTGAGTTGATGTGACCATTCTGTATTTATTTATTTATTTTTTTTCTTAATTTTTCATGTCCCAGTCTACAATTATATCTTTGTGCAACATCATGTGTTCCATATCTGTACTTGATTCACTTTGAAATAATGGTAACTGACCCACTTTGAAATAAATATGTAATAGATATATCATCTTAAGAAAATGTTGGGAGAAATTGATGATGAAAAAGGAATACATGCTTTCCTCTGTCAGACCCTCCTGTTGGTTATGTCTGTAGTTAAAGCTATCAATTTTACCCAAGAGTGTAATCTGCCTCATGTGCAACCTCCTCTTGCTTGCACATGGATTCATAAATGAGGGAAATAAAAGCGCAGTAAGGTTCAAACTCATGGCCTCTCGCGAGCAAGGCTTTGATACCAAGTTAAGTTTATGGATTGACTCAAAAGCTTAACTATTTGCTAATAAACTCACAATGTATATCAAAGGCTAAAAGCCTTAGCACCTGTATCCAACAGTCAGCGTGTTGGGTTCATATCCTTAAAATACCCATACTCATGATGTGTCCAATACAGGTAGTTCATGCTTTTTGAGTTCCAATTAACATGAATAAAAATGAATTTTCTTTTATGACTGGTTGCTTATTAGTTTTTGGAAATCAATAAATTAGACACTTGTTTATTTCTATGCTCTTGTTTCATTGCTTAATACACTCCTCTTCCAATATTTTTTCTTGTGCATTCAATTGAAATGAATGTTTATTTCAAAGTGGAAACGTGAATATTCATTACCTCTCCTTATTGGGTGCTTCCAAATCAGCTGCCTTGGATTTTCTGAACATGAGAACTTATTACAGAAGCTCTTTCATCCAGGTTGCAAGTTACAGCGGTCAAGGAAGAATAGCTGAATTTGGATTCCGCAATCCCCAATGGGTTGATGGTGAACTTCTCCAACTCAGTGGCAAGGTAATGAAACTATCTGGGATATTTGCTTAGATTCTATATAATACTATCTTTAGTTGTAAGTTACAAATTGAATTTTAGTTGCATTCAATTTGTTACCTGTGTAAAATATGTTCATTCAGGGCATGGGACCATATGTCCGAGGCGCAGATCTTGGTTTCCTTTATGTTGTTCCTGAGCAAAGTTTCCTTGTGCTGTTCAACCGTTTGAAACTACCCGAATGAGCCATGACCTATAATCTGTTTAACCTGACACCCCTTTGATTAGGCCGGACTTGGGAGTCTTTAGAGGCTGAGAAGAGAGGTTTTTTATATGGTGTTTTGAGGGAAGAAGGCAGTTTATCCTCACTACGAAGTTATCACTTTGTATGTATCATTATATGCCTTTATGGGAACCTTTCCCTTTTCCCTTTTCCCCACTTATTTGCTGAGATGTATATCAGTTTTGCTTCCTGACCAAGTATAGAGTGACTAGTGGTAATATAATGCTGTTTAAGGGTCATTTGCCGTGTGGTTGTAAGGTATTCCTTAGCTTCTTTGTTTACATTTTTTCTGTAATATTTGATGAGCCTGTTTCCACTTTTATTTTTTATACAAACTGAATTGCGTGCATGAACTCAACCCAGCAATCATGAATGGAAGATGCCCATATTGATGGTGTGTACTTTAAAGCATCAGAGGGTTTGCAATTTTATGAACAAATCATTGAACACATCATAAAAGATCATAGATATCACTGGACTGTTATACACTTGACAGCTGAAAGAATGAAATCCCAAAAGACGGAAAGCAAAATTTCTTATGGCTTTGTAAAAGCAGAAACCAAACTCTATTTGGGGTTTCTTTTTGTTATTCAAGGTGATAAAAGCCCATGATGTTGGAGAGAGAAAAGGCTTTGAGGTTTTTTACGTAGTGTTTGAGGAAAGAAGGCAGTTTTACCCTACTACCAAGCCATCTCTTTGTATGTATCATTATATGCCTTTGTAGGAACCTTTTCCCTTTTTCCTTTTTTCCCACTTATTTGCTGAGGTTTATTATCATTTTGCTTTGTGAACAAGCATAGAGTGACTAGTGATAAGTTGGTAATATAATGTTGTTTTAAGGGTTATTTGCCGAGTGGTTTTAGGGTATTCCTTGGCTTCATTCTTTCCATCTTTTGTAATGGGTGATGAGCCTGTTTCCACTTTCTGTATAAACTGAACTGAGAGCATAGACTCAGAATTTTGGCTCAAATTGCCCTATACCAAACAAGATATGGGTTTTCGGCATGTTTTAAAAAAAAACTATCGGTTTATTTATTTATTTTTAAATTAATTTGAAACCGTATTTTGAAAATGCAGTTTCTATACGAATGACAAATGATAGTTTGAAAATGAGGATTTTAAATTTGCATGAAAGCCATAGTTTCAAGATGCGGTTCTAAATATCTTTCTTTATTTTTAATTTTTTTTAAAAGCTAAAGAGCATTTTGAACACTTGTTTGGGAGGAGGGTCAAAATGTATATTTTAATAATCTATATATTAAGATCAAAGAAAAACCAATTGATTGTTGGTAAGTTTGTCAATGAGTTAAAGTCAATTGATTGGAAGCTGTCCATGTTGATGGTGTACTCCAAAGCATCAGAAGATTTGTAATCATATGAACAAATGATTGAATACAACATAAAAGCTCATAGATTTCAGTGGGCGGTTATACACTTTGAAAAGCTTAAAGAATGAAATTCCACAAGACAGAAATCAAAATCCCTTATGGCTTTGTAAAAGCAGAAACCAAACTCACTGAGGTTTCTTTTTGTTATTGGAGGTGGTAAAAGCCCATGATTTTGGAGAATGATGAGTGTCTGATGCCTTTAGGGCTTCTTTTTCTTTAAGCTGTACTTTCTTGGAACCCATAGGGGTGGTGGTAATGGTAATTAATGAAGGAAATCACTAATGTGGGTAGTGAGCAAGGAAGGTGTCCAATATTTGATTGGGTTGTATAGCTTTTATTGGTTCTTTCTTCTTTCTTTTGGTATATTCTCATGGACCTGGTGGGGGTGGTTGTGAGTCTTGTGACTTTGTGAAAGGCATCAATCATGTGGGCAATGGGCCCAACCCCCCCATTTCTTGATTGCTTCCTTAGCTGTGTTGTTTTTATGTGTATGAATGTTATCCATCCACACTTTTTAGTGCAGGAAGAATTTTGTTTGGCTGAAGAAAAGAAAAAGTTGGAGGAATCTGTCTTTATTTCACAAAGGAAAGCCTACCCTCAAAGAAACCCAAAAGCGCTTTATGTAAATGGAGTCCTCCTTTGATATTCTTATCTCTCTCTTCCTCTCCCCATGCAGCTTCCCACTGTCCCACATACCCAAATGCCATTCTTCTTTTCCAGCCTGCCAAATGCAATAATTAATTAAATGACCAATATCATTCATAAACTGTGGTTCCTTGCTCAATTCTAGAACCTTCCTCTTCTTATACATATAGTTAAAAAGTTTTCTCTGTCTCATGTTCCCATTGACCTAATGTATAATTGAATAATATTTTTCGGGATTTGGGATGGGATCGTGTTTATATTAACATGGTCGTTTTCAAATTCTTTTCTACAGGAATGTTTATTCCATATTTATAATAGTTTAAAATAAAAAGTTTATTAAAAAATTATCTTCAAAAATAAAAAGTTTATTCAAAATACATTTAAGTAATTTTTAAAATTTTTAAAATGATTTTTGAAAATTTCTAAACAAATTTTAATGAAAAAAAAAAACTTAAAAACTTCATAAACACTTTTTACTCTAATCCAATCAAAAGTACTCTCTTCCATGACCACCTCCTAACAGGCTTATACAATAGAGATCTTAAACGACATCGTTTTGAAATTGGCAAACTTAACCATAACGCTTTTGTTATGTCTTTTGTGAAGAATCTCGGTGTCTTCACTGCCTTTAGTGAGGGGGGGAGATTCTGTGTAAAGGTGAGCACACCAGTTTGGTGGGTGGATGAATAGGACATAGCCACGTCATCAAAATTCTAACAAATCGAATTCTTTCTACTATGTGGCAAATCGCTATTGGGTTGGCTTTTGTGACTACGGTATGGAGGAGGCTTTTATGCCGGATAGAATACACAGCCCTTTTCATAATAATATAAAAACCTTTTGCCACGTGGCAGTAGCCTTATATACTTATGTAATGTAAGGGACACAAAATTTAAAGTAGAAAACTTCGCTTTCATTCTTTTCCGAGTCTTCAAACAGAGCTTTTTCTCTCATTAAAATCCGTGAAATTGGAAGGAAAATGGAAAGCCGAGAAAACTACTCAATGAAATCAGTTTCCGAGAAATCGTTTTCCGACTCACGGTCTCAGTCTCTGATGGAGTCCCCTCACTCTCCCCTTCGATCAGAGTCTCCTTTCCGGTCAGACGAACCAGAACCGCCGGAGTGCTCGCCGGTGAACTCACCGGAAAAGCATCAGTCCAACTCCATGGTGCCGGTCGAGAAGTGTTCTCCGCACTCGCCCCACCGATCTTCCCTTCAAGGGTTGCCAGGGCAGCATAATCCGACGGCTTTGCCTCGGGAGCATGCCAAGTCGCCCCTATCATCAGTGGTGACGTTTAACCGCGCTGTAAGGGATGAGATGCCGGCGGTGGTGACCAAAGTCGATCCCAGTGGTGGCCGGGACGGTTTCACCGGAGGCGGAGGAAGGGTAGAGGACGGCGGTAGGGAGCGGCGACCGCCGGGCGCAGTGACGTCGATAGTTCGGAGATCCAGAAGAGAGGATACGGTGAAGAGAGCTGAGCTAGGGTTTAGGGTTTGTGAGGTGGTGTTTTGCTTGATTTCCTTTTCGGTCATGGCTGCAGACAAGACCCAGGGTTGGAGTGGTGATTCTTTTGATCGCTACAAGGAGTACAGGTTTCACTCTCTACTGATTCTGTGTGGTTTATTTCAAGGTCCAATCAAATGCTCAAATGTGTTCTATTATGTGTTTTTCCCGTTAAGTATAATTGAACTATTGAATTTTTGGAAAAGCCCAAAAGATGTTGCTTTGAACCGGCTTGTAAAACTTTTTCATCCCCTTTGATTTGCTGCAGTGGGATTCAACTTTAAATCTATTTCATTTTAATTTTACAGGTGATATATTTTTAGTGCGTAACTTTGGAATCAAACCTAGACAATAAAAACAAATCTGGGCGGATGTTTTGTTTATACTTAAATGTAAAATTATCCTAGATAAGCAATCAGTCCTGCCAATTTTAAATGATTTATGTCTAAAGCATCTATCCACAGTTGTAATTTAGTAACACTCTGCCCTTAATGAATTGCATCATCATAGGACCTCTTCTAGTACCAGACTTGTGAATCTAGTCAATTCATCCATGATTAGGCTAAATAAGGGACTTAAGTTAACTATGATACAAGCCCATTGTGGCTTCACTTTTCATCTTTCTGCAGCTGTTGTGGATTCACAGTATTTATCCTTTATCAGGTCCGTGTATGTAATTGATACCCGTTTCTTTTGCAAAATGCACCCTGTTATTGTTGTGAGATCACTATTTTTCTGAATTCATTATATGTTTTGCAACTTTGAATATCTCATTCTTATATTCAGTTAATAGAAAATTTTGCTGGCATACAGTAGTTATTTTTGATAACTAATGCACTACTCGTTCAATCTGGATGCTCCATCATGCCCATACATTTCTAGGGATCCAATTGAAATATTATTCTGTTTTGGAGCTTTTCTCATCTTCAACCATAGGTGACCTGATTCTTCAGGGAAAAATGTTTTCCCTTTTACCCTGCTCTCACCATAGCTATGAAATTGTTCTAACCATGGTACATAGGGATTTTATTTTTTATTTTATTTTTTATTTTTTACTTTTTTATGATAGGTAACCATGGCACATGATATTGATAGTAGGTCTTTCACCATCTTAATTTTCCCACTTCACATGCACTCTCTTTATCTTCAATTTTAACTCACGCTGTTTAGTTACCAATTTCCTAAAACTTTGCTATTAGGATATGGGCCCACAATGTATGTCATGCTCTAACACTCCTTTAACATATGGCCCCATACCCATCAGGTGCAGCACAAACGACAATAGCTGCAGTGATCAAAGATAATTAGACAAGTAAGTAGATAAGGGGAAGACTTGAACTAGAGACCTCCAATTAACCAAAGCTCTAATACCAAGTTTAGTTACCAATTTTCTTAAAATTTTAAGTTGACTTGAACTCGAGATCTCTAATAAATTAGAGTTCTAATACCATGTTGAGTTACCAATTTTTTTAAAAGTTTAAGCTGTTAGGATTTGGCCCCATAATATATATTAATTTTGGGCTTGTTAATCATTTCCAACTCTTTTTCACACTTATCCCTTTCAGAACCTTATTCCTTTTTATTTTCTTTCCAGGTTTTTGTTGACATGAAATTTTGTAGTACCATTTGTTTAAACTTCATGATTCCATATATTTTCAAAAAAATACATTTTTTTATGATATTTAGGAGAAAGTACATTCTTTTATGTTTATTCATTTATGTGCAAACATCTTATGGTTTTGACAAGGTGCTCATTTAAGCAAACAAATTAACTGGATACATTACTGTAGATATCCCTTCCACTGGTGTCAACAGTTCTAATTATCGGCTTGATAGGTCCATTATTTGATTAAATAGGCCTCATTTCAGCCTTGTTTGGATTGGCTCCTTGGAAGCTAAAAGTCATTTCTTTCAAGCTTGATAAAAGCTTTTATACATGTCTAGGTGATTTCAATCAAAGTATTTTTTAATCTAAAAAGAGTTAAACTTTAACATGGAAATAAGGATAATGTTGTTTCTCATAGAACTCCTTTTTTAACTTCCATGGTATCAAGATTGCCTTTTTAAATCATGGCTTAAGCTTCTAACTAGAGCCAAAAGCATAACACTATTACAAATGATGTCTTCTTCTCTTTTTGTTTCTTTTCCTTCCTGATAAGGAAAAATAAATGAGCAAAGATGCATTTTAGGAAGGACAACCTCCAAATGATTTTGCTATTGGATAAGGCATATTTCTGTATCAATTATATCCTTCCCTATTTTATAGCCTGGAACAATATCATGTCTATCTTAATCTCTAGTGGGTTTGTATAGATGATTGATTTGAACAACTATAGATTCCATTTTGGATAGTTGTGATATAATGGTTCATTCTCCTAATTCTACAAGAAGCTTCTAACTTTGAGAGTGTAAATTGCTGCTTTTGCATCTCCTTCAATCCAGATGTTCCTTTTATGCTGATATTTGGCAAAACCTTTTTGTGCCTGTAAGAAAATATAGCAAAAACTTCTTGCAATCTGGGGCACAATTTTTTGATCCAATCAATTTGCTCCTACCTAGTGTGGATGAGATTTTCTTTGGTCTCTCATGTGCACACCCTGCAAAACATAATTTTTATGAGTGGTGGTAATTATTCTTATCTTTAAATCAGCAGTACATTCTGTCTTGTTGCTTTTTCTGCTATGCTAGCATTGAAATTTTGACCAAAATAATCAACTGATATTGCTTCACTCAATCTCTATTATCTACTGAAGCATCACCAGCATCAGTTTGTGTGGAAATATATTCGTTCAAATACAAACATAGTGCATTTATCATTCTTTTTTTTCCCTTTCCTTGGAGAGATTTTGTGACATGATGGCTTTATTGATGGCAGGTATTGTTTATCTATGACGGTTATTGCATTTGTGTATTCGGGGTTCCAGGCATGTGATCTTGCATACCATTTAGTCACACAGAAACATATGTTCTCCAACCGCTCCCGTTATCATCTCAATTTCTTCATGGATCAGGTAAGTTATTAAATTTCCTATCTTTTTGCCATTTTGAATTTTGGTGATATGCATACCTAACATGCTTTGTTTTCTATATGTATGCAACTCTATTGTACGATAATTCAGCTTTATTAGTGAACTCGTTGGTTGTGTCTCCTTGTGGTTTAGGGTTCTATAGTGCCATCTCTAGTGAATGACAGAGCAGGCAACAAGGTTCACCAAAAGAACATGAATCACCTGACGGTTATTTGGTGAAAAGATTGGGTTTCATGCTTGTGCTCCACTTTACCCAGTTGGTACATCATGTCCACCGAATGGAAGTTAATCTTATGATTTTTTTTTTTTTTTTAAACCAGGACATCTGATTGAATCACACCATTTGAGTTGTTGACAACTGTTGCTCATGACTGCAAGTTTGCATTGTCTGATGCGTCAATTTGTCTGTTTGGGGTCTAGGAAAATGCATGGTCCAATGATAATTATCATGTTAGTGGCTCAAGTCTTGGTTGGTTTAGCTGATGAGCCAAGATAGAGCTTTCCTACATGGGTCCAAGCGGTTAGACTTTTAGAAATGCATACTGATAAAGTAACAGATTATATGTACAATTCTACACCCTTTGCATTTAATAAGCTTGTGTTCTACCGGAGGTGCTAAGATTAGCACGGACCAAGTATGGCCTTTTTGCCAAGTTTGGACAAATCATATTTGCACATTTCCCAGGCCTGGCCCAATATGGTGTCAGCATCTATCTTGCCAAGTTTGCCAACATAGAGCTTTCCTACATGGGTCCACGCGGTTAGACTTTTAGACATGCATACTGAGAAGTAACAGATTAGAGGCTGTACAATTCCACATCCTTTGCATTTAATAAGCATTATTCTACCAGAGGTGCCAAACTGAGAGTAGCCTTATTGCCAAGTTTGGATGTATTATGTATGCATATTCCCAAGGCCTGGCCCAATAAGGTGAACCCTAGGGCCGTGACCTTTCTAATTGGATGGCCCTGAAGACCACATGCTGACCAATTATCACCAGGACTGATAATAAAATGTGAACTGGACTGGACACCATTCTCAGGCTTTTCTTTAACATCAAGAGTCTGCCCCTTTGTTTTGTAATTAAGTTATTAACGCTAAGCATGCTAGAAAAGCTTTTAGTACACATTTTAAATTGCTATTGGTTCGGGGGCAGTGCAAAAGTTCCAGTAAACCCTTTTTTAAAGAACATCCAGTTAGCATCAGACTTGATCGAATAAATGTTGTGGGCCTGGCCTTTAAGGCTCAATATCTGGTAGTGTTTTGTATGAAATTCTAAAACTTGTTTACTAACCGGAAGTCCCTGTGCATTGTTGATTCAACTGGCAGGTTCTGGCGTATCTGCTTATGTCAGCATCATCATCGGCAGCCACCCGGGTTGATGACTGGCAATCAAACTGGGGGAAAGATGAGTTCACAGAGATGGCTAGTGCATCAATTGGGATGTCCTTCCTAGCCTTTGTTGCCTTTGCCTTCAGCTCCCTCATCTCCGGTTACAATCTCTGTAATCGCAACCCTGCTTGATCTTGAACCAGGTGATAAAATGGTGAAGTGAAGTAAACGGGTGTTCATGCAAATCAATTCTTATGTTGCGTACACTGTACAAAGACAAGATGATAGATTCAATAGCAAGCTTTTTTCTTCTTACAAAAGTTTTTAGATAGAAGAAAACGTTAGTTTCACAAAAATTAGATTATGATACCCAGCAACGATGCACCTTGTTTCCCATCTCATTGCCCTAAAATGATGCATTGGTGAGTTGGACCCTATGCCATTTTACGTTCCCTTCCTATGTAAAGCATGAAAAATAATTGATTTTCTAGCCATATACCCCAAGCCAAGGGTGGCGTTCGGTCTGAATTTATGTGAAATCTAAATAAATATTATTATAAAAGTGTCATTCAGACTTCAAATGAAAGGAATTTTTTTTATTTTTTTTATTTTTTTATTCTCTTACCATGACTGAATTTAACAGTCAGGGTGCCCAGTTCAAGGTTTTTATTTTTTTAAATTGTATACTATACGGAACTGACTATTGGTCTTTTAGTTATCGCCTTCATTGACTGTGTTCAACGAGTGCAGTCCCAAACTAACGAGTCTTTTTTTTTTTTTTTTTTTTTTTTTAAATGAGATTATTTATTTTATAGGTAGTGAATCATGGTGGTGGAGGATCCATGTGCACCCGTACTGACAACTTTTTGCCAGCTTTTAGACTTTGTTGGGATTGTTTGTCATTGGGACATGCAAAACTTGGTCCACCCCTAAATAATATATGAACTCTTCCCCATTTTTTATTTCTGTCAAATTCTTTCATTTCCTCCAAAAAGGAAAAAAAGAAAAATAAAATCCTTTACCTTTCCTTCTAACTCCTAACCAACATGCCCCATCGTTTCTCTCCAAGAGCGATCATAGAACTACATAAAATTTTTAGGAGTAAAATGCCCTGATTTTTCATTTTTGGACTATATTTTCTATCTTAATAGTCACTTTATTAACTTGTTTACCATTTCATTAATGATAGGCAGACCTAATATTTTTAAAAAAATATTAAATTGATCTAATTGGACCCACTCACATGGGTGATGTGTGAAGCAATGATAGGACCCAAAAGTTTCATCTTCCTCCTCCCATGAACTCACAAAGGCATGCACGTGCTTTCCCCATCAGCCATGTTAGGGTGATGTTCAAATTTGAAGTAAATGACAAATATTCTCTAACAAACCACCTCCCCTGTAGCCAACCACCTCCCATTTATTATCCCATTCTTTATATGTATATATATATATTTTTTGTGCTTCACAAATGTTGGTTGCAGAAGGCATTGCCACAGTGCCACTACCATCACACAACTATTATACATGATAATCATCATTATAAGCTCCACCTTACTTTCATCATTATATCATCACCAAACTATTAGGTTTAACACTTACCTCTCACCTACACCCCCCATCTGGTCACCATTATCCTTATTTAAAAAAAAAGGATAATGTACAGCTATATATTTCAAGAATATATTCTCGTCTATCTACTTATATCAAGATAAGCTCTGGCTTATCCCAAAATATAAAGCTAGAAGTGATATAATCTTTTGAAAAAGTGGGTTGACGGATGAAATAAATGGGTTTAATTTTTCACTTTTACTAAAGCGGATGATGCGGGGGGGAAACTTTGGGTTTTGGAGTTTTGAGGTAATCTTTTAGTGTAATTTATAGTGATTAATTGGGAGTGAGTAGAGGGACTAAGATCCTAGTTGCTACAGTGGACAGTGGGCAGTGGGGCACGGGTCATATTAAGAAACGCCAAGTCTAATCATGCTACGCTCCAACAAAACGCGTGCCCAACAGTGCTTCCTGGCTCAGCCCCACGCCCCTTTAGATGCGTGGCCGCCCCTCCTCTTTCCTATGCCTGCCATCATTTGTTATTTTGATTTCGCGTAAATTTGCTGGTATTTAAAAGATTAACTATTTATTCGCAGTTTTAGGATTGTAAGTCTTTTATTCTAAATTAGGAAATTATAAAGTCCAATTAATGGGTGGTAGAAGAACGGAAACTGAGCACATGGGGTCGCAGAAAGGCCGGGAGGAAGGCGCGGAGCGCGTGAGGAGGCGGGGGTGAAGAGGATAAAGGGGAGAAGGTGAGCTTGGAGGGTAGTGAATAGAGGAAGTGAGTAAGGGACCGTATACGGAAGGACCATACGGCTGTCCGACACGCCCACGGATACTTCACTGTGCCCTGGTCCCACCTCCTCCTCTTCTCCCGTTTCCCCAACTCCTACTTTCCCACTTTCCCATTCCCCCCTCTAGCATCCTTTTTCTGTTGAACACGTCCCTTCCCCACTCATGTACTAAACTAGCCTCCTTGTTATTTGACCATGTTACCCCTCAACCTTAGTCATATTTAAGCTTAATCATCTGAGTTACTTTAAAGCAATACACGTTGATCAAGCATTGAAAAGAATGTAAAATAAAACAAGAATTATAAGGACTGCTTAAAATCCTTTGGGTTTACACCCTCCGTGTCAGCTTTGAGGGCTCTTAAGTAGTAATTGTACTTAAAAATTTCAAATTTTGTTTCAGAAATGTTTTCAAGAACAATTTTTTTATATAAGATGTTGAAAATTATTTTTTTAATGTTTTATAAAATTAAATATTGTTTACAAATTTGGGACGTTGTTAATCTAGTATTGTACCTTTAGCGTACCAGTAGGCGAGGTACACCAACAGAGGGGGGTATTCCAGTCAATTCAAGCATGGCCAAGGGAGACGAGGAAAACGGAATGGGATGGCATTCCAGAAATAACAAGCGAGTGCAAGGGCAAAATGGGAATGGAAATGGGAGGAAGTCATGGTCACTGAGACCCAGTTTGTCTCCTCACATGTAGATGCTCGCACGTTATGAATGTTTTAGTAGAGAGAGAGAGAGACTAGTGGGAGAAGGAAGCGCCAGCTCCTGCCAATCCATATGCCCTCACTCCTCACCAGAAAAATACCCATCTTCTCTGCTCCAACCCCCTCTTTCTCATTTCTCTCTGCAACAGCCATGGTGGATTCTTTTATGTTCCAACTACCACGATCTCTGCTCTTTTGAGTTGCGACTTCTGGCTCTAAAATGATAGTGTTTTTCCATTTTTGTTTTTGTCCCCAGTGAGTTCTGAAGATGAGATTTGAAGGACAGTGTTAGTGGGTTTTGGTGGGAATGCGGATTTGGTGGACCTAACGCTACTGCTGTTTTGTTTTGCGGTAGAAGGATTGCAGTTTTGACGAGGAACGAGGTGATTTTTGGTCGTGAATGGAGAAACAGACGAATTTGAGGCGGAGGGTTTGATGGAGGAAGCTGTGTTTTCTGAGATTCTGATATGATCCTTGAGTCGGTATGGAATGGGATTGTTTGGATTCTTGCTATGGGGGTGTAAAGATTGAGAAATGTTGAGAAAATGTAGGTGGGTTGGGAAAAAGTCTAGTCGGCCTTTTTCTGGAATCCGAATCTTTGCATGGAATTTGGGGTTTATAGAATCGACATTAGAGTTAGGCTGCATCTAAATTACATACTCGTACTGAATTTTAGCGCTTTTGGAATCAGCATAGGTTCAAGAAGTTGAGATTTGATGATATTTCTATTTATTGGTTTTGATTCATGAAGAATTTCCAGTGGTTTAAAAAAATTTCCAATAATGGGATTATTGGAAAATCCGAGGGAAGGCTTTCCCTGGGTGAATATAGGCGAGCAGTTTCATGGTCCAAGTATTTGGTGTCATCTGGTGCTGAGATAAAAGAAGAGGAGGAGGGAGAGTGGAGCGCGGATATGTCTCAGCTGTTCATAGGGTGTAAATTCGCTTCGGGCCGGCACAGTAGGATTTATAGAGGGATATACAAGCAGAGGGATGTGGCGATTAAGCTCATAAGCCAGCCCGAGGAAGACGAGAGCCTGGCTAATTTGCTTGAGAAGCAGTTTACTTCGGAAGTTGCTTTGCTGTTTCGCCTGCGGCATCCTAATATCATCACTGTAAGCTCTATGTCCTGTAATGCTTGATTTCATTGTGGCCCAGTACTTACATACCTTTATATTACATGCACTACAGTCTTTTTTAATTGGTTTTGTCACGTTTATCATTTGAAATAACTGTACTATAAATTAAAATACCCAACAAAATTGCAGCCAGAGTTCGGAATTTCAGTCTACTTATGATCCTATTGATGAAATTTTAGTCAATATATTGTGAATATCTGTGTGAATTTTTCTATATTGCTGCTGTTAGGTGATGAAATCCCGGTGAATACACCTCTTAGGATGGTTGAAAATGGATAAGGATTCTCTCATATGGATCAGAAATCCATTGCACATTGGTGGGGATCCTCTTCTGTAGAAATGGTTGAGTAGTGACCCACACTGATTTTACTTTGTATCATAAGTATGCCCTTAATTTCCTTTGTAGCAATTAGCATTTATATGTGTTGTTGAGCCTCTCCATCACACATTAATTAAACCCAATTATAACATAATAAATATTGTACTTTTCTCTTCTTGCTTTAACCTTATAAAGCATTTTTCATCTAATTGCCCATGTGCTTATCTTTTCTCCTTTTGTTTTATTTTTTGTTTTTTGGTCATTTTTGCTTTGTTTTTAATCTAATCTTTCCAAGAATTAAAAAATCCTGTCACTTGAATAATAAAAGTAAAAGAGATGCACTATATCATATGTTAGGTTTATGTGGCAAGAAAATTTATCAATGTAATTTTTCATATTGTAATATTAGGGTTTGCTGATTTCTTTATCTGGTGTTTGATCAAATGGTACACCTAAAATTAACTTGAATCTGCATCGCTTTTGTAATCTTTACTATTGGCCAATTTTATGGCTCACTGTGGAAGAATGCAGGTACTGTAGGCAATGATAGAGGATTTGGATTCCATGGGTGAGAGTTGTTTATGTTCTTTGGAATGTTGTAATGGATCCTTATGTTTTGCCAGTACTTTTGCTGTTGGAGGTGTTGCTGTTTGTTTCTTTGACTTTGTTTGTATTATGAATTTATTTCTAATCTGAATGTGCATGTCTAATAAGCAATAAGCTTCTGTCATGCTGAACAGAACTTTTTGTATGGTGATTATGCCCAAAGCAATTGACTTGGTAATTATTGTCAGACTTATGGAGGTTTTGAATTAATTAATTCCTGGTAATTATTGTCAGACTTATGGAGGTTGTGAATTAATTAATTCACTGCCCATTATTGGAGTCTTTTTGTCCAGAACAAAGCTCCAATCAGTCACAAACTTTTAACAGCTAATCTCTACTATGATTTGGTCATTTCTCTGACCACCGTATATCTTTCTACTTTCTTCATGCAGTTTGTTGCAGCATGTAAGAAACCTCCTGTGTTCTGTATAATCACCGAGTACTTGGCTGGGGGCTCCCTGAGAAAATTCCTCCATCAGCAGGAGCCACATTCAGTTCCATACGACCTGGTACTGAAATTTTCCCTAGACATTGCATGTGGGATGCAGTATCTTCATTCTCAGGGGATACTCCATAGGGATCTCAAATCAGAAAATCTACTACTTGGGGAAGATATGTGTGTGAAGGTGGCAGATTTTGGTATCTCATGCTTGGAGACTCAATGTGGCAGTGCAAAGGGATTTACAGGAACTTACCGTTGGATGGCTCCGGAAATGATCAAAGAAAAACACCATACAAAGAAAGTTGATGTTTACAGTTTTGGCATAGTCCTATGGGAGCTTTTAACTGCATTGATACCATTTGACAATATGACTCCAGAACAGGCTGCTTTTGCAGTCTCCCAAAAGGTATTCACCTGGTAATATTTGATATGCACTTTAGTTTTTATTGAATAGAAATCCCACTTTCTCATGTGAGAGTCTCTTATGATCAATGCATTCAGTATGTATTTATATCGGACATGTAATTTCTCTCGTATGTCTGGGGCTGCTAAATAAATTGAAAAAGTTGCATTTAACAATTATGGTGCCTTATAATATAAAGCTAGTTTTCCAAGGACTGATCAAGTTGTTTGTGAAGGCTGTTGACAGTAAATCTAGGATGTATGAATGTCCTCCCAATATTTGGTGAGGAAATGACTTTTAATACCTTTAAATATGCAAACTAGCATACCAAATACTTAACATGAAAGGAACTTGACTTCTACTACCCTTGATTAGGCAAAAGAGAAAAGGTGAACAATATGTGAAGTGAGAGCCCTCTGCATCTTAACATCCAACCCAAATCACGGTTCTTTAGCATCATAAATAGAAATATGAGCATTGAGTCTTCTTGAGGGTATGGCACCTTACTTAGGCAGAGATATCTTTTCTTTTTAGCAAATGGTAGGCCTTACTCAGGCATTGATGTCCTGAAGCTGTTAATGCTTAGGTTAGTACAGAATGTTGTGTTCAGGCTGGGCCTAGAAGTGGAGTATGAAAATACTACAAATTGCATGCAGAAGCAATTTTGATCTAGTTTTGCAAAAACATGGGAACCAAGAATGCTAGATTTTGTATCCAAAATTTTCCTCTGTACCCTTGTTTGTTAGATCACTTAGTTCAGAGGCATCTCATGTTTACCAGTTTCTAATCCAAGAAAAATATTTTTAAGTGAAGCTTCTTTCCTAATTTCTTGCAAAAATAGGCTTGCTATGTACACCATGTGCTATGGTTTCTAAATTTTCCTTTATTAAAATATAGTCTGTTGGATCCAATAATCATGGTATCCTTTTTAAGAATTATTCTCAGAGATGCATCTAAGGTCTGAATCTTGCAAATATACATGAAGAATATGAGTGACAGTTGTTGATATACTTGTTCCTTGAGCCATAGCCTTTATGGTTGGGACCTCCTTTTGGGGGCCATTTTTATGTGTGCAAGATAAATTGTCACAAAAAAGGAAGAGTGTATAGAAACAAACTTGTGTTATTTTCACATTTCAAAATATAGATAGCGTTATCATTGTGCTTCTAGTATTGAAAATTTGATGCATTCATAATAATGCCTAAATTTCTCTTTCCGCATATAATGGTTATCTGATGTTTACTTATTTAAATAGAAACTTTCAGCATGTTCTGTTCTGTTTTCATTTTCTTCTTCTTTCTTTCTTTCTCACTCATTCATGGAAAAGCTGTTAAACATATATAACCTTTGTTGCCTCATGTGCACTTGATAGATCAAATTTTAAGCATTGATGAACACATAAGATGTTTTCTCAAATATCCATGTTAGACTCTTCCAATAAGATCTCTACTTGCTATTAGAAAGCTGCAAGAGTTATTCCACATCTGTTATTGCCCGTTTTTTGGATTGTGATTGTTAATGTCTTTACTTCCAAGAATATACATGTTAGCCTTCCATTAATTATCAGTATGAGTTAATTTTGAATTTTTTTTTTGTCTGAAGTGAATAGTTAGTTCTGAGACAAGGATACATTTCTCAGCATCTCCAAGTAATTTTCCATATAAAAATGCAAAATTCATTAATTTCTTATGTTGTGTATCCTTCTGAGTGTTGTGCAGAATGCAAGGCCACCATTTTACCCTGCATGCCCTATGGCATTTCGTCACCTCATCAGCAGATGCTGGTCAAGCAGCGCAGACAAGCGTCCCCATTTTGATGAGATTGTTTCGATTCTTGAAAGTTATTCAGAGTCTTTTAAGCAAGATCCGGATTTTTTCTCATCCTACAAACCATCCGATGATCGTGCTTTTTTGAGATACTTACCAAAGTGTATTGCTGCCCGAAGATCTTCTGCTTCTTTGGAAGCCTAAGTACCATTCTGAAATTATGTGTGATGCCAAGTGTACCATATTCTTTTTTTTTTCTTTTTTCCTTTTTGGAGTGTAGGTTTATATGTTGAATTATGATTATGGACTTTCTCATGCTTCTTTTTTCAGAAATTTTGAAACAGAAACAATTCTTGGTTGGTATGCTAATGATGACATACTAGCCTCTTCTGTACTTTGTTTTCCTTCTGCAGTATGGTAGCATGAAGGTTGGAATTTATGAAAAGACTTCTATTATCTGAATTAATCTATCAATCATGTTCCATCCCCTTGTGCTGATACAATTTAATGGGTCTTGCTTTGCTTTTAGTTTTTTCTCCCCTTATTTCAAATTCACAGGAAACCTAGACCTTTGGCGATGGTCATTTATGTCACTAGTTTTTCTTAGGTTTATCAAAAAATGGTAGTTTATCATGCGTGAGACAGTTTGGCCGAGTGGTCTAAGGCGCCAGATTTAGGCTCTGGTCCGAAAGGGCGTGGGTTCAAATCCCACAGCTGTCACAATTTTAAAAAACAAAACAAATTTTGGCAAAAAAAGAAGTCATACATGATACATCCTATTCAGAGGGGTGTGTATGGCCATTAGATAGTGAAGGGATTGACCTTTAAGTAGACGATGGAGGCATGACTCTTCTCGTGTTACTGGTGGTTGTTCATTGGCTAAAGGAAGTACATGCTTATGGTTGTGATGGGGAAAGTTATGACTCGTGTCTTTCACCCAAGTATTGACATTTATATTCATTGATCAGCTCAAGAAGTGCTTGTATTGGCAGAAATTTGATAGTATGAGGGTCAATTTTAATTTAGGGTTTCACTTTGGCACATGGTGACAGTTGGTCTGAGTTTGATATTTTGTTCCCAACCGGGTGAAAGGTTAGATAAGGTGGCATTCTATCAAATACAACCCCCTTCCTTCTCTTGATCTTCCAAGCATAAACAATTAGGTGGTATATGACAATTACGCCATGTCTGATATGCATGAATCAGGAGTGAGTGAACATCTCATTATATTTTTTCATCAATCTCATGTTTGAAAAACCAAAGTGATTATGGAAATATAATCAAGAATGATTACAAATAAAATGAAATCTTACTTACAAGTGAGGTTTCAATTCATCTTTAATTGGAAGTATTTTGATTCTCTTATACAAATTATTTTTGAAAGCACAATATATTTTTATTTTTTTGTATTTTGATTTTATAAAAATAGTTGTAATTCAATTTATATAATATAAACTTAATTTAATTCAAGTTTTATTAAATAATATAAACTCCACTTAATTCAAGTTTTATTACAAAAATAATTTTGCAATTACAAATAAATTTTAAAATAAATAGTTTTTAATAAAATATGAATATTAATATTATAATAAAGTCATAAATTATACATGCACGCACAAATTTTATAAATGGTCTTGCAATGTAAGCAAAAACAATAGCAAAAATAATGATAACAAAATATTTATCAAAATTAAAAATATTAGGGTTCAATCTCAAAAATAATATTTTTTACAAAAAAAAAATATATATTTTCCCTTTGATTCTTTCTCTTTGACCACACCTTGAAGAACGACGACGACGTTTTCTTGATTTCAAAGATCAATTGAGGGTCACAAGTGACTTATTCCTGAATGAACTATTTGAATGGCGAAGAACTCGTGTAACAGTTTTTTTGTTGTTTATATAACTTGCAGGGAGATTTGATGAAACTTTTTCTTTTGTTGTGAAGTGATGAAGCTTTTTCTTTTGTTATGAAGCTTCTTTTCCTCGCCTTTGGATTTTCTCCAATTTCTCAATTTTTGATTTCTAAATTTCTCTCTCCTTTTGATCCCATGTTCTTGAAAGAAGACACCTCTAGGTAAAAATAGGGAATTTGAATTTCAAATTCCTGAAGTTTAATTATTTAATTCAATGGATTTAGTTCCTTGATTTTAGCAAATTTTCTTATCTTAGAGGTTTTACCAACGAGATAATAAAAATAATAATAATTTTCTTATTATTATTTTATAGTTGGAGATTAGTTTCTTTATTTTTTTGGGAAACTTATCCATATCTTCTTTTTTTATTCATTTTGAAAACCAGATTAGTGGTAATTTAATCCACTGAAATTTTTACGTCTACAAATGTCTCCACTTCAAGATGCATCACGTATATGCATTTTCATGTGGAAAGGTGAGTCTTGAATTTTTTTTTTTTTGAAGAAATATTTTAATATGAAGTTTTATTTTTAAAATATCTCTTTCCCACTTTTTTCCAAACTCCACTTCGTTTTTCTTTTTTATTTTACATTTTGAATCCTCTTCTAATTCATTTTCCTTCTTGCTTTACACTTTGAATCCTCTTTCAATTTATCATCCCTGTATACATTTTTTTTTATAAAGGGGACAATAGTTAAAAAACCCAATTTGAACTTTTTCAGAGAATTCTTTCAATCTTTGGACGTTCTTCGACCAACTTAAGGAACCTAACTTGAATTCTTTCAGAAAATTCTTTCAAATTTTAGGTGATCTCTAACCCAATTTTAAGAAACTTGGCTTAAATTCACCATGAGAAGTCTTCACCTTTTCAAACCTCTATGTTTTTATTTTATTTTTTATTTATGTGCATATATATATAACTCACCATGGGGATGTAGAGATCACGTTGTGGAGTGACCATGCCATGAAGATCATGTCGTGGAGAGGAGTCAATAGTGACCGAATACAAAAGCATGTTTGTGGCATGCGTGGGGTTGTGAAGCAACAACAACCAACATACATATATATAAATATATATGAATGGCTAATAGTGGATGATGGCCTTATATATATATATATGGGAAGTGACCTCCCTATTTATTATTTATTTATTTATTTATTTATAAGAAAGGAAAAGACTTATCTTTCTCAAATGCGTGTCGACTTTTATCATTTGTAGAGACAAATTTGATTTCAGGCAATTTTTTTTTTATAAAAAATTACCTTAATACTTGATGGATAATTTTTAATAAATTTAAATATCCATTAAAAAAATTGAATATTTAAAGTTTGATCCTCATGTAATCAAGTCGTAGCCCTGTTGCGAAGTAGTATCGTATTTTCTACACTTATGTGCTAAAGTCTTCACCGATGCAAATTGGCTTGACCTGAATACATAGTCGTGTTCAAGTTTTAACATTTAATTAAAACCAAAATAATATTTGGTGTCTGTGCAAACAAGTTATGACCTTGATGTTACGTGGTGTTGTATTTTCAACACTTAATACGACTTAAGTGTTAAAGTCTTCACTCATGCGAATTGGTTTGACTTAAATGCATAGTGGTGTCTAAAAATTTAGACCCATATTTTATTCATCTCTCTCTACCTTTTTTTTTTTTTTGTAGGATGACGTTCTTCAAATGTTTCAAGGAGAAGACTGTGACCATTCTTAAGGATGATAGTGAAGATTTTGAGGAGGAAACTACCTTATTAGTGCATAAGTCACTTACTGACTTTCAATCTCTGTCAGTGTCACTGACAAATGATCCATTACACATTTTTTCTTGGTCCCGAGTTGCATCTTGCAAGCTTACAAATATCAGCAATTCAAAACTCAATAAGATGAAACTTGTTTCTGATGTTATACTGTTGAATTCTTCTCACCTAGCTACTACTAAAGTTCATAATGAATTTAAATTGTTAGGTTCTCATGTTCATGACGTAAAGGCCAAATAGGGAAGCTCCTTCAGTCAAGTTAGCCTCTTAGGTGTCATTTTGGTACAAAGGCTCCAGGAAGTATGCAAAACTCCCCAAATAAGAGTACAAGGAATAAAACACAGAGGCCTAAGGAGACTCATAACCCTTCCGGGGATATTAATCATATTAAATCTCGTACTCAATCGGAGATGAAAGTTTTTTACAACCTTGGCGTGGTCGAGGCAAATGTTAAGGAAATTTACTTGGTTGTTTTCCTGGCATGTTGGTTATGCAAGTTCATTCTTCATTGGGGAGGTTTCAATTTGATTCTTCTTGGAGTCTTCAAGATAGCTAGCAGAATGGCTCAAGGTGAGACATTTAGCCTTATTGTTCTGGTGTTGGCAAGCATTTATAATGACTTAAATGAAATTGCATGTTCTTCGAAGCCTAGGACTAATGCATCTATTTTCCATATTCATTATTTATACAGATGGTTAGGTGAATATTTCGATACCCATTTCATTTCTCCTTCTTGGAACCATCCCCCATAGATGACTTATTACACTGATGAGTTTTCTGCTAAGTGTTTAGAAGATTCACAAGCTTAGGCTTTAATAATGTCTTGTAAAGGCGTAAAACTAGACCACTTGGCATTGCGACACAAAAAGCATGTGTACTGAACTAATAATGAATCCATTAGTGCTGCCAAAGCTTCTTATCTCATAAGTCTTCGCTCTAGCTATTTATCTTTGTGACAAGGTAACCATTGGGTGATCCAACTATATTATCCTCATCGGTTTTCTAGGCAGTTTAGGTATCGTCAAGACCTTCCAGGGAGTTTGCCAGAGATTTTTTGCACTGGAACTTTAGAGACGGTGTATCAACATTGGAAGTCATGCACTAGGCTTGGTACCTACTCTAAAGTTACTACACCATATTATCATAGTCTTGAAGAGTTTTCAGTCTCCAAGGCTTATGCAAATTGGTGGATCAAAGTGTGCAATCCTGATAAGGAAATTCTTACTACTGCTTGTATGAAGTCCCTTCATAATTCTTCTTAGTAAATACCCTCAAAGTCTTTAGAGAGTAGAATGCGTAAGGTCGAATCAAGTGTTTCTACTAATGGGAACATTAGGGACAATGTTGAGAAAGATTTTGATGATTTACCTGATGATTCAAGAGCTTCTTCTAAGCACTCAATGGGTGGTCATCAAACTAATACCTCCACACACTTGGAGCATGAGAAAACTATTTTCAATGGTGGTGGTGGTCATTGTCACAAGACTTTTAAGCAACATAACAATGCACAGGGTCTTCATGTATCAAACAACAACTCTGAAGATACAAGTGAATGTCACTTCAAACGTCAAAATATTAGACCCAACCCTGTGTACTATGATGTGGCTAACTCTCATCCTCTTGATCCAGATGTCTTTTTTGCTAACATTCCAGCTTTTACTCAATCGATGGAACTTGCTAGTGAAGATGTATTATTATTATTAACTTATTTGTTGATGAAGGAGATGAGTCATTTCCTAAGGATCAATTCGAAAGTGTTGTTGCGACTAGGGAGTATCACCTTATCATCCCATTAGAAATACAACATATGATGAATTGACACTTTTAGTAGTTGCAGGTTTAATTGTTGAACAACAATCTTCATGCCCTATTGCTGAGGCTCTTTCTACTTTCATTCATACATTCGACGTCAAACAAATCATTCTTAATGACAAATGCCAAACAACACTTATAATAGGAGAAAGTATTAAGAAGATGATTATCAAAACTTCCAATGAGTGTTTCCCATTATTGAGAGGAAAAAATGATGAGCTTTTCAATGTTATCGTAAATACTAGAGTGAACCCTTCACTATTAAAGTCTCAAATTGAGAAGTACATGGTAAGTGTATATTGCCTCGATACAGTACAACGCACCCATTCTATGAAGATATGTTCATAAGTACAAAGCGAACGTTTAGCTATTGTTGCGTCTCAAATTGTGGATGCTCTAAACTCTAAGGGTGTACAAGCGAACCGTCGTCAATTATTAAAGGTTGACTTAGCTACTCTTAATTCTAAACATGAAACACTTAAGAAGGAATTGAAGCAATTAGGTATATAAAAAGAACACTTTCATAACTCAATCTTGGAGATCAATGAGAATATAGTCAATAAACAAAATGATATTTCTTGTTTGAGGAGAGAACATGTCACTATTGCCCAAACCCTTGTGCTTATCGATGTTGATGTCAAAACCTTAGAGACACTTCAAGAAGCCTTAAGGACTCAACGTGACTAGCTTGCATGCTTGGTGTGGATGTGACCATTGTATCTTCTTGCTTAGTTTTAGCTTTCATTTTTTTTTTTCCTTTATTCATTTTTTTATTAAGATGTAATAAAGTCTAGTATTTTTTTTAGCCAAAATTATTAATAAAAATGAGACTTTTTTTTTTTTTTTGGTAGTGAATGAACTTGGGTAGTTTCCCCAAGTTTCCTACGTACCCTTCAAAGAGAGTGGATCAAGTCAAACGTAGTTTCATTTTTTTTTCTTATGCTTTAACTTTATCCAAGACTAAAACAAATAATTAATCTTACAAGCATATGTCCTAACTTTTGTCTAAGTTGCCTTTTCAGGTTTTCAACTTAACAAACTTTTTTTTTTTTTGGTGTGCCATACGCAATTTAAGCTCATGTAAGCCAGGAACGTCACTTGTCTTGAATTTGATTGAAGGATGATAAATTCATGTCCTTGGAACAAAGTTTAATCGAGAGTCAAAGACGACTTATTCTCAACCAACCTTGTGAAGACCTTTCTTAAGCATTTTGGAGAACAAAAGAAGTCTTTGAAATTCGTCTTGATTTTCTTCAACCTTAAAAATGGATGAATGACACTTTTGTATTGTGTTTGATATTCTTCCATGAGCTTATTGAAGAATGAGTCGAGCTTGGACTTGATTTTAATTCAAGGATGGTAAACACGTCTTCTTAGAGCAAAATTTAATTAAGGGTCAATGATGACTTGATCTCAAGTAAACTTATCAACAATTTCCTCAAGTGTTTTGAAAAACCGAAAAACCTAACCTTGTCTCTTTAGCTTTGAAGGTGGATGAATGACACTTTTATTTGTGTTCGATATTCTTCCACGAGCTTGTTGAAGAATGTTTGGAGTTTGATTTTGAATTTTGAAACTTCATTTTTGGATTTAGTTTCTGGGTTACATCTCCCTTTTGAGAATGTCTCATACTGAAAGAAAAGAACACTTGTATTTAGAGAAATTGGATATTTTAGTTTAGAATCTCCAAATTTGACTTCTTTAATACAAAGAGCTTGTTCATCAATTTAAGAAGTTTGCCAAGAAATATAATTTTTTTTTTTTGGCATAAGTTTGGCATTTTTTTAATACTACAATTTAAGCTCTTGTAGGATATGAGCAATATACAATTTAGACTCATGCTTTAAGGAGCATCACTAGAATGTCGAGGTTTGAAAACAAATTATGGTAAAATTTGATGTCACGCTCTCTTCATCGTCACTAGTGAAGGTGATAGTTGCACAACATGTCACACAATTGTGGCATTTGTCTTCAAATCGTTTTGCTCCATTTATTTTTGCAACATAAAGTGATGGATGTTTAAGTGTTTGGATCAATACAATTCGTGTTTTTTCAAGAATCTTTAGCATTTCATGGATACTAAAGAGCGAGAATAAGCACTATAGGTTTGCTACTACCTCATCCTCTTTCTTGGTTTTTCTTGACTTCGCACCAAGAGCTCTTTCTTCATCTTTAATTGGCCTATCTTCTTTTGAAGTCTCATGACAAAAGACCATATGAGTTGATGTCATCATCCCTCCATCAAAGAACTCTGGAGAGAAGTATTCTCTTAAGGTAACAGAGTGATGAGCTTTTGTACCAATAGGTCATCAACTTGTACAATCTCTTATTTCCTTTTGGGTTTCTTTTCTTCTTTATTTTTAAGATAGCAACGAATATTTTGCTTATATTGTTCATTCCTAGGAAGATTTGGGTATAGATGAAATTCTTGTTTCTGTGAGGTCTTCTTCGTGTCACCAATGTCCAACATTTTTCGCTATACGACATTGATTCATTATTAAAGCATAAGTGACTCATGGTGTCCTAACATGATACTTGTATTTTCTTTGGTTTCGATGACTCACATTGGATAGTATCGACGCATGTCCCCAATGTCTTAGGTGGAACATGTAACAGAACATGATCGAATGACCCAAATGTGACTGTAACATGATTTGACTTTACTATTTCATCTAAATCCAGATAAATTCTTTCTTACTTTACAAGTCTTCCAACATGCTAGGCACATCAGAGTTAGAAAAATGATACTTATTCTCTTATAATTCCTTCAAGGTGAACCGGCACTTCTCATTTTCCTGGGTTAGTCCAACCTCTTTTACTTCATTTTTTTTTAATCTCATGTTGAGATTTTGATAGGTGTCATATTTACCATCATTGATTCCTGGATGCGTTTTATTGAAGTCTTATCACTTGTTTTCCCATCATGTCACTCTCTTTTCTAGTCAACGATAAGATTTTTTTTAGCATCATGGTTGGCTATACTGAGCTCCATGTCATGTGCTCGAGTAGCTAACTCTTCAAAAGTGTGAGGTCGTATTCCTTAAATGATGTATGGAAGACCTCAATGCATTCCTTGTATGCACATCTCCATAGCTGACACATCAGATAATCTATCTTTGCAGTCCAGGCTTAAGGAATGCCAACAATTGATGTAGCCTACAATTGGCTCGTCTTTCTATTGCTTAGTATTAGTGAGTTCCATCATGCTTACAGTTCGTTGAATGCTATAGAAACAATTGAGAAATTCATGTTCCATTTTGTCATAACTATCGCTACACTCAAATGCAAGGTATATGTACCAATAAAAAACATTCTCTTAGAGAGAACAGACGGATTGTTTGACTAATAAGTCACCATCTATACCTGCATTATTACAAGTTTCAATGAAATGGGCAACATGTTGTTTTGGATTTTCCTTCCCATCAAATGATTGAAACTTTGGAGGTTGATAACCCACAAGCATACATAGGTGATCAATCCTCTTCTTGTAAGGTTTAGAGTACATGAGTGCACTCTGTGAGGGTCCACCATACTACGCTCTATTAGTGTTAGTTATAATGTCTTGAGGTAGCTAGATAGATAATGATGCCACCGAGGTAGATTCTGTCATTTGTCTCTCGGCTTGCACTGTCCTAGACGCATGTGGTACATCATCTAGAGGAGATGCAACATTCGGAAGGTGGTTGAGTCTTTGACTTGACTCACGCATATTTTGTACTTGTACTTCAACCTTGTTTATGAGGAAAAATATCTGCATATCCTTCTCCTCGACCATCTTGGTGAGTTTGGCGATGGCGCGAGCCATCTCTGCTAATTGTTCCTATACGGATGTAGTGCCAGTTTTCATTACCAACATAGTCATTGAGAAGGGATAAGTAAAAAAGTCGGAACAATTAGAGTAGTTTTCCTCCTTTGACATTCTAGTTGGCGATCCTGAGTGTGAGCCAGTGCTGGAGTTGGCATCGGTAATAGAGTAAGGAGATTTATTCCCAAAGTCCTTTAATGTTGAAGGGAGTTTTCTCTTGCTACGAGGACTATGGCACTTTGCCCCCAGATAGGCCAAAGTGATGAATGGTTAGTGCTCATCAAGCATTCTTACTGGTTTTAGTGAACAAGTAAACTCACTTGTTAGTTTTGTTGAGAGTGAAAATATTGATTTTGCTTTGCTACAAGTCATGGGGCCCAAAGCAGTGTTGTGTGTTGATTGCACAATGACGATATTGTCATTGCCCTTATTGACATGCACAACTTGAGATATGTCTCCCAGAGCTATATTTCCATTATTCTTTATACATTCCCAACACTCTTAGCATACCAATTTTGATCAAGTTTGCTTGTAATGGTTAATTGTTTCCCCTCAAGTTGTTAAGAAGTTCATTAAAGAGCACATGGGTATTGTGGTAGTTGACTGCATCCCTCAAATTATTAGAGAGTTCACTAGAAGTACATGAGTCCTATGTCATAGACGTAAAGAGGAGTGTTGGTGCTAACCAGTGTGAAACCCTTGAGAAAAGGTAGTGTCTAGCTTGGGTAAAATGGTGTACTCATTTTCTCATATTTAATGAATTGCTCTATGATTGGTTAACTTTTGGTTTTTACATATACAAAGTTTCTAATAGACTCTATAGGCACTTTCCACTCACATTATATATATAACAATCCACCATATTTGATAAAAATAATTATCCCCTATTAAGAAGCCTATATGGAATTCTTTTTAAAGACACAAGAAGAACATATTTGCAATTTAGTTGAACCTAATTGGGGACGTTCGTTGAAGTTGGATGGAACTTGTGAATCCACTAGAGAAATAAAGCTTAAACAAGAATAGGATAAACTTGGTAATGAATGTAGTAAATCAAACGTCAAAGCTTTTTATAGCTTATTTAATAGTGTGTTAGTCTTAATAACTTTCATAGCCTTGTGACATGAAAACGTGCTAAAAAGCCTAAGATATTCTTTTTGTTCCTCATGAGAACATTACTGTTATGAAGTTGTCCAAGATACAAATGCTAATTACAAAGTTTGAGGGTATTCAAATATAGGAAAATGAATCATTTTGTGAATTCTATATTGAATTGAATGATATTGTCAACTCTAGTTTCAATCTAAAGAAGAAGATTCCTAAATCTAAGGTGGTAAAAAGCAATTCTTAAATATCTTCTTGAGGGGTTCAACCTAAAGTAACTACCATATAGGAATTAAAACAAATTGATTTTATACGAGTTGGTGAACTTATAGGGTCTTTTCAAACTCATTAAATGTGTCACCCCAATTTTAGGAGGCCTAAGGGTGTAGCTTTAAAAACTTATATGAATGAAAGGAATGAGTTTGTAGAATCTTCTAATCAATGCCCAAATTTTGTTGAGCTATCTTTGTTTTCCAAAAGTTTAAAAATATTATGAAAGCTCACAAAATATTTTTTTTCAAAAAAAAAAAGGCTAAAAAAAGAAAATGATCTCAAAATAAACAAAATGAAAAAAGAAAAAAGTTCATTTAAAAATACAAAAATCGAATGTTTTAATTATGGTAGAGTAAGACATGATTACTGACTATCCTAGCCTTAGGAATATAAAAAAGGCTATGCAAGTGACATTGAGTGATTCTAAGTCCGATGATTATGGGTAGTAGGACTCATATGAAAGTAAAGTTGATAACAATGTTAATTTTGTTGCATTTGTTGCATTGGTAACTAATTCTAATTATAATCTTTTGCATGAATTGAACCCTAATGATGAAAGAGAATTCGATTTTGAAAATACTCATGTAGCCAATGATGCATTATATGAGGAAAGCAAAAAAAAATGTAAAAGTAAATAGAAAGACATTAAAAAAAATTATTATAATTTGAAAGTTGAAAATGCCAATCTATTAAATAAACTTGTCACCTTAAAATAAAAAATAAAATAAAATAAAATCTTATTAATAAGATGAAATTCCTTTAGGCTAAACATAACTTTGCATTAAGTGATAAAAATAAAGTCTTAACACATGGGATTGAAAAGATGAGAAAAGATATGACTAATACTAATGAAATATTTCATCCAATGTTCAAAATCCAAAACAAAAATCTATCGATGACAAACAAGGCATAGACATTAGCAAGGTTGAGACTCTCACTAGTGAGAAAATAATCTTTGTGAAGGTTGATGAGGATGTTTCTTTTGTGGAAGCATCAATATTTGTTATGTTTGGTAGCCTCTTATTATGTGATCAACTAACATATTCTAGCTTTCTAAGAGTATATGTAAAATTCCATTAAAAGAATTACTACGACAACAGTTTTCATGATCACATATCCTTAAGATCACCCAAGGAAACACATTGTCTCAAATTTATGAGATATCATGGTATCTATCTTAAGAAAACCTATTACCACTTGCCATTTTCAACCATTTTATAGGAGATCTAACAAACATCTAGGCTGCCTATCGATTGAATGGTAAGAATTATGTAAAGTGGTCTCAACTAGTTCATTTGTTTTTAAAGGAAGAGGCAAGTTGAGTCATCTGAATGGTACTGGACTAAGTAAAAAAGATCTTAAATTCGAGGCATGGGATGAAGAAGATCCAATGGTAATGTCCTAGTTATAAAACAACATGGTGTTGAAGATTGGCAACACTTGTATGTTTCTTGGCATGACTAAGGAAGTCTAGGATTGTGTTTGTGAGACATATTCGAAGATAAATGATGTTGCATAAATTTATGAGATCAAAATGAAGATGTTAGTTACAAAATAGGGTACTCATTTATGTCACTAGTTTTTCTTAACTTTATTAAAAAATGCTAACTTGTCATGCATCAGATAGTTTGGCCGAGTAGTCTAAGGTTCCAAATTTAGGCTTTGGTCTGAAAGGGCATGGGTTCAAATTCCATAACTGTCAATTTTATTTTTTAATTTATTTTTTAAAGAAAAAAAAATTCATACATCTTATTTAGAGTGGTGTATGGCCATTAGATAGTGAAGTAAAGGGGAAAGAATTGATATGTTGGGAGGTAGTTAGATTGATTTATAAGCAGACTATTAGATAGTGTGTTGGGAGATAGTTAGATTAATTTTTAAGTAGACTATTAGATAGTGAAGTAAATGGGAGAGAATTGATATGTTGGGAGGCAGACTCTTTATCTTACTAGTGGTTACTCATTAGTTAAAAGAAGTATATGCTTATTGTTGGGTGAGGAAGTTATAATTCATGTCTTTTACCAAGTATTGACGTTTATATTCATTGATCTACTCAAAAAGTGCTTATATTGGCATAAATTTGATATTTTAAGGGTCAATTTTAGTTTAGGTTTTCATTTGTTTCCCTAAAACGGTTAGTGTGCATGGTTCACTTAAGCACATGGTGACAATTGGTTTGAGTTTGACATTTTGTTTCTAACTAGGAGAAAGATTAGATAAGGTGGCATTCTATCAAATACACTCATCTTCCATGTCTTGCTCTTTCAAGCATAGACAATTAGGCCATGTTTGATATCAAGAATGAGGAGTAAGAATGACATCTCATTCATTTTCTCATTTATTCCCATGTTTGGATAACTCAAATAGTTAGAAGAATGTAATAAAAAATGATTTCAAAGAAAATGAAATTCCACTTGTAGGAGGCATTTCAATTTATTCCTAGTAGAAGGCATTTTGATTCCCTTATACAAATTATTTTTAAAAATGCAATTCAAAAGTTTAAAAACCAATTTTTCTTTTTAGATAAATTGTTTTTAAAAATAATTTTCACATTATAATAAAATCATAAATTATATGTTTTTATAAATATTATAAAAATATGGATATTAACATCATATAAAAGCATAACTAATTTATTTTGTTAAAAATAAATAATAATAATAATTCAAAATTAATAATTGCTAATAGTATTTTACAATGAATGAATTTAAAAACAAATAATGTTTAATTTTTTAAGGTATAAAGAAGCAAAAAATTTCATAATAAGCATACATTTTGTACTCAATCATAAACATGGTATTATGAAATATTTTATTTAACCTATAATTAATTAATTAGATTTTTAATTTCTAATTATTTAAAAAAAATTAATTCATTAAAGAATCTAAAGCATTAATTATATCTATTAATTTTTATGTCATTATATATATTCTTTGATTTTCAAACTATTTTTAAAAATATTAATATTATTAATAAATTCAATACAAAGTCTTGTTTGATTTGAAATTCATTTCTCTAGTGAAAAAAAAATCGGAAAAATGGTTCCCAATTTTGTTTTGTTTTTATAAAATTGTTTTTAAAGAATAACAATCAAACAATTGTATAAATTTTTAAAAACAATTCTATTTTTAAATCATATGTCAAAATAGGTTTTATTATTTAGTGGGGAAAAAAAACTCTCAAGGATTTTTTTAAATGAAAAAAAAAACAATTTAAACTATATGTACAAGTATTATTATTATAGTCAACTATTTTTTTTCTTTTATTCTCATTCCCATTGTTACCTAATATTGGAATGAAAACATCTAATCATTCTAACTTTATATTCCTTTATGCATCCAAACACAAAAATAAAAATCACTAAGAGTTCATTTGACAATGATTTTAAGAGGTGTTTCTAACCTTTTTAATATTTAAAAATTTGCATCATTTAAGTGTTAGAAATGTTAGAAACGTTTTCTAAAATCACTACCAAATGCACTCTAAATGTATTCCTATTTAAGGAGAAAATTTCATCGCATACATTCAATGGTTGGGATGAGGAGTGATGGATACCCAATTGGATATCTTAGTATTTTCCTATTCACAATACATCATCTCAACATTGATGATTTCCTTTTTTTGTTAGACATTCAACTCCAACCCTTTATAAGTAGCATTCAATATAATCTCACTTTATGGAGATTTTTAACCTGATATCAATTTGTTCTATTTCAAGCATAATATACGAAAATTAAATAATTAATTAACTTAAAAAAATTATTAGTTTACATTCACTAAATAAAAACTTGGAGCCAATATGAAATTATCATAATTATAATATGAAGGCAGTATAACATGTCATATCTAAGCATGTTTATCACATTCGACCAACATACATGTTATCTAAAAATATAGTTGTAATACATAAAATATGAAGAAAAATAGTATATTTATGTGATCGATTGGGTTTCAAATTAATATATATCGATGCAAACTTAGGCTATTCTAAAATTATTCAACCCAAACTTCTCTCTAATTAAAATGTACAAACAAGGCATTAACAGAGAAATTAAAACCTCTAACAATCTAAAGACTCAAGCCATTTTTCTAGTCTTTGACATCCAATTTCTATTATAAAGATACAAGTGGAGAAATACAAAAACCAAGTAATTTTTCCTTCTTCAAATCCTAACATCATTCTTTAGATTTATTAAGAGTGAAATGTACGTATTAAATTGTTTCTCGAAATTATTTTGTTGAAACATTCATATGATATAAGCATCCTCAAAATTATAAAAATTTCTAACACATGTTAGTGAGTTAGATTAGCTACTTTTGGTTCATAATTTTATTCCAAATATTCTCGAATGAGGAAAATGATCCAATGACTTCAAAAGAATTGAACAATGAGTCGTACAAGATGAAAATCTCATGTACGGTTTTGTAGTGTGGCAGTAAGGGTGACTTATCTATCAACTTTTCCATTATTACCCCCAAAAAACCAAACTCTGTCTTACATAAAGTTGTTAAAGTACAATTAACCTTTGGATTTGAAATCAATGTTTATATACCTATCAAGAAAATAAAGGCTAATCTTAATAGGGAAAACACCCAAAATGGGAGGTGAATTGGTTTTTAAAAATTCTTTTTCAAACACAACAAATTCAAACAAAGGAAGCACAAAAATAAAGAGATAAGGTTAGAAGAAGCAAACTCATATTTTATAATGGTTCGATACCCCTTGCTTACGTCCACTCTCCTCAAGTACCTAACCGAGTGAGAGTTCCACTATACTTAAAGCTTCAACCAAGCTTCCAACACCTTTACACTTAGATTCTAGCTCCAGTAAGCTCTTACACAATCCCTTCAAATTTTTGCTCACTTGAAACTTTTAACACTCAAATAAAAGGTTTAAATCTCTCAACCTAACTTAACAAGGGCTCAAATACAACTCAGATTCTAGGATGAATAACAAGGGTGCACTAAGGAATATGCAAGTGGAGGTTTAATGCACCAAAGAAAGAATGAGAGCTTTTGAGGCAAGAACAAGTAGGTAAAAAAATAAATGTAGGTGATCTTATTGTCACAAATGAAGTGGAGCTCTCAACTTATATAATTCTGGCCTCGAGAGCCAAAAATCCAAAAAGTAGCCTCGACCGATCGAGTTAAGGTTTGACCAGTTGACGGTTGGAGCATTTAATGCTTGGCAAATGACTGTCAGCCTCGACCAATCCTAGATCGGACATCGACTAGGAAGGCATAACCATCAACCAGGAATGCAAGGCTACTGGAAAAGAAAAAATATTTTTACATCTCTCGATTGGACCTCAACCGAGAAGATATAATCGGTCGATTGATACCCCAATCGGTTGAGCCGATTGACGAGTGCCTCGACCAATTCACCATTTTTGGCCTAAAAACCTATGTTTTTATGTTCTTTTCACTTCTAACACTTAGGCAAGGTCTTTAGCTTAATGAGTATACCAATTTTGAAATAGTTTGCCTAAGGTTCATTTGATAAAACTTGGGTTTTGATGGAAATATGACTTTAATACATGAACCGAGTTTTTAAAGATGCATGAAAACATATGAAAATCCTAAGTGTACCCATGCATTCATCTTACATATGTTTCATATGATAAAAGGTCTTCCATATGTCTTGATCTTACATCTAGTGGGTCATTTGATGAATTTCCAAATTAACACCTGAAATTCTTTATAATTCAAACCAATTAGGAACTTAATCATGGTTTGTTATCATCAAAACATGATTAAGAGAATCATTGGGCTAACACCTGGTATTGGCCATAATTCACAAGAACATTTTGTAGTCTTATTAAGAGGTGGAAGGGTTAAGGATTTACTCGGTGTGAGTATCACATTGTTCGAGGAACTTTAGATGCTATTGGAGTAAAGGATCATCAACAAAGGCGTTCTAGTGCGTTGTAGATTCTTATCCAAGACTTGTATCATTTGATGATACCACTCTAAGATCTTTTTTCAAACTTGTTCCCATTTTGAGTAAAAAAAAAAATTGATAAATAAACACATCCTATTGCATTGATCGGGGGTGTTCATAGTGACTGAGGGGGTCGAAGACCAAGAAGTGAGTTATTTATACAAAGCATTCTTTTTACGGCTAGATCCAATTCCTAGGTATAGTGTTTTTTCTCCTATACCGCTTATTGGTACTAGTGGATTAAGATTGACCTCGAATACAAAACCTATAAGTACAACATTTCACTCAATACTAGAATCGAAAATTGAAGCGTTTGAGGCTGCATCAATCGGGGATATAAGACATAATGAATTGTTCTAATTTATTTGATGAATAGACAGATTTACTAAAAAATTCATAACTATACTTAACAATAAAACACTAGTACAAGGCCACATACGCCGAAGATTTTTTGTTACTGTTGGAAAAAAGAAAAGTCTCACTTCTAGTAACATTGGAATTGGAAGTGTAAGGAAAGGTATGATCCATGCATATTGATATGTATGTGTTAGAAATTTGAGGCTAATCCAACCTATGGTAATCACCCTAAAGGGGGGTGGAATAGGATGATGGTCTCTTTTCTCAAATTTAAACAAATGAATGCAAGAGACAATTATATGCAAGTATATAATAATCAATATATAGACAATTGCATATAAATTAAAGAATAGGGAAGAGAGAATGCAAACACAAGAGTTTATAGTGGTTCGGCGCAACCCGGCCTACATCCACTCTCCTCTAGCTTCAATCCCGAGCTTGAGGTTCCACTAATCCAAGGCTTCCAAACCAAGCCTTCAAGCAATACAATTGGATTATGGTTCCAATTCACCATTTTGGACTTTTGGCTCCAAGCACCCTTTACACTTTTCAAGAGATATCCCACTTTTGAACAACCCCTCAAGTGATACCCCACACTTGAGAAACTTCCTCTCAAAGATTTACAAATGAATAATCTCTCAAAAATCCTAGCACAAGAACTTTAAGCTCAAATGATACAAGAAAAACTAGGATTGAATGGTGCACTAAAGATATGCAAGTTTTGAAATAATGGTGCACTAAAAAATACTTTTCCAATACTCAAATATAATCAAGAAATATTTGGGAAGGTTAAGCTCTATAAACAATGAAGATTGGAGCCTTTTTATAGAAGAAAAAAGCCAAACTAGCCGTTTGGGGTTCGACCGGTCAAGCTAGGGGTCGACCGGTTGACTAGCCGTTAGCATTAAATGCTTGGCAGGTGACCGTTGAGCCTCAACTGGACCTCAACCGAACCTCAACCGGTTGAGGTTCAACCTTGACCGGGAAGAGAAGGCCACTAGGGGAGAGATAAACTTTTTGGCCTCCCTCAACCGGTCCTCGACCGGACGAGCACAACCAATCGACCGGTTGAGCCATTTTTTGGCTCAACACCCAACCTTTTTCAACTTAAAACCTTTTAACACAAGTTTGAAAATCATTTAACACAAGGTTTTAGTTGAAAACATGAAATCATCTAATTCTTAAGATATTTAAAACAATATTACTCTTGGATGATTTTGGTGCATAAATAAAGAATGAAATGCATGAAAGTCCTAGTGCACCAACAACCTTACAAAGAGATCTTATGAAGCTTTGGTCTTGAAAAACTATTTTCTTTGAGGTGGTCTTCTTCTTCATGATTTCTCCTTGGCTTGATTTGTCTTTGTGATTGCCACTTTGGAAATCGTCTTGCCTAATCACACTTGAAATATGATCATTAGTTCTAAACCTTGTTTTGTTATCATCAAAATTAAGATTAACCAAACCTTGGTTTCACAGTATGTTCCATAAATATATATATATATATATATAACCCTTTTATTTTTAATTATTTGTTTTCGATTCACCGGTTATTATCTCTTTTGAGATTGAAATGAGTCAATAAAAAAATCAAGATATACAAGAACTTAAATAGAATCATTTTTGTGGACTTCCATAAATTTGTTTCATGTAGCTTGGCAAGGAAATTTTGAATCATGGGTACAAAACCCTTTACATGTAAGATATATTACTCATGCAATTTGGGATTCTCATTTCGGTGAACTGGCTATGGAATTTTTACTCGTGGAGGCGTTCCTGGACTAGTGAATATCGCCTATTCTAGTGTTTATCAATGGTGGTATACAATTGATTTATGCACTAATGAAGATCTTTATATTAGAGCTTTTTTTTCTATTATTTCTTTCTACTATATCTTTAATAGCGAGTTGGTTACACCTACAACATAAATGGAAACCGAGCATTTCATGGTTCAAAAATGTCAAATCTCGTCTAAATTATCATTTATCAGGACTCTTCAGAGTAAGTTAATTGGCTTGGATCGAACATTGAGTTCATGTATCATATGTAGGATTATTCAAGTAAGTACAATTGTGTTTCTTTGGTGGATAATACAAAACTATACTTTGAGTTTTATTATGTATGCGATTTTTGTTGGCTAACCTAAACAAATTTAAGAAAGAGTGTTGTAGCACCTTGTAGGACTGCTAAAGTGCCTCCTAGGAGTGCTACTGTTCATACTCATTTTTGCACATCTTTATTTATTTATTCATTTACTTTTTAGTATTTCACAATCTTGGCTTGACATAATATAAATACACCTTATTTTGTTAATTTGAGACATATGTCTTAGAGCTATATTACCATTTATACTAGATATAGGATTGTGGATAATTGTTATGCGATTAATCCTAGTTTTAGATCTTCCTTGGTGTGTAGTTGTGTAAAATTAGACACAGTAGAGTTATGGAACAAGACGTTAAGGCACATTAACTATAAGGATTTAGTCAAAATAGTTCATAGGAACTTAGTTGGAGGTGTCACTTGTTAGGATGAAGTCTTTAAAAGCATAACATGATGTAACAATAAATGGACTTCATTAATACTTATATTATGATTCTAGTTTTCCAGCCACTATGCATTATCTATGTTGAACATTCAAGCTCACATCACTCGTATTGTATGTGACTTGAGTGCATTAGAAGTTGCATAGAAAATCTAAGTCTTGGGTTCTTTACAAATTATTCCTAGTTGATTCATGGACTTAGACAATGTGTTTGAGATTATAGTGTACTACCTTTTAATTGAAAGGACAACTTATCTTGGTTATCGAGATAGAATTCTCATGGTGAGTGAACCAGAGTATATGGTTACACATTGAATAAGAGTTATGGTGAGTTATAACATTGACTATTAAATAGTTATAACTTTACCAAGTTACTATACTACATGAATTCTCAACCTTGAGAGAAAATTAAGCAAGTGTTGAGGTTTTTAGTGGCTTTGACCTACATCTGAGACCATAAGGTGGTCATATATTTTAAAATAGAACCCTAGAAAGTATGGCATTATGTAATAGATTTATATTCATTAATAAATATATTTATTTATTATTTTGGCTCTCTTATATTATTTTGTTTGCATTAGTTGGTTATGTAAGCATCCATACTCATTTGCATTGTACATGACTTGGGTGTATTAGAAGTTATACAAAAGATCTAAGTCATAGGTTCCTTGCAAGGTTATAATTGGTTCATAATTGGTTTACGGATTTAAACAATTTAGTAGAGAGTTCTATAGCACACTACCTCTTAATCAGATGGATGACTTGTCTTAGTCATTTAGATAGTTTTCCTATGGTGAGTGCACTAGTGTATATGGTTATACATTAGACAAGACCTGTGATGAGTTATGACATTAACTATTGGGTAGTCATAACTTTACTAAGCTACTATGATGGATGAGCTCTCAATCTTAAGAGAATATTGAGCTAGTATTAAGGTTTTTAATAGCTTTGATCTACAGGTGAGACCCTAAGGTGGTCATATATTTCTTATGGATTAGATCATTATTCGTTAAGACAAGTGGTAACAAATATTCTTAATATAGGCACCATGATATCTCATAGGTTTGAGACCATGTGTCATTTTGGGTGATCCTAAGGACATGTAACCATGAAAATTGTGGTCACGGTAATTTCTTTAGTGGAATTTTACATATGTTTTAAGAAAGTTGGAGTGTGTTAGTTGATCATACAATAGGAAACCACTAAACATAACAAACATCCATCCATTCTACGCAAGATCTACCAAAAATTACTGAGGAGATATGCTTGCACATACTATAAACAGATTGTCTTCCCAAGTACTCAACTTTAAAAGTTTCATGCAAGTCTTGTCTACATTTTTTCCAAATTTCAACATTTCAAACAATCTTGGCCTAGAATATTTGGTTGTGTTGCCTTTGTCTATATTCATTCTTAAAACAAGGGTAAATTAGACTTAAGAGCTTTTTAGTGTGTCTTTATGGGATATTTTTCTACTCAAAAAGGGTACACGAGTTATCATTCTTCCATAAGAAAATTCTATATTTCTACAGATGTCACTTTTGCTAAGAAAGATAACTATTTCACTAATCTTTATCTTTAGGGGGAGAAATCATTTGTGGAAAATAAGGACAAGGATTCATTCTTACTTTATCTACTTATGTTTTCTAAACATCATTCTTCACCTGTTTGTGAGTCAAGTATCGTGACAAATCTACTCTTGAGTCAAGTACTGGTTAACAAATCTACTTCTAAGTCAAGTATTGATCACTCATTTTGAGTCCATTCTGATTAACAAACCAATTTTTGAACCTCATGCCCCTATTTTAAATGAGTCTGAATTGTGTACACCTCCTGATGTAAGAGTAATAGGAAAGGAAAAACAAGTTCAAAGTTCTACTCATCCACTACAAGTTTGCTCAAGAAGAAAAGCTCTCATCATTCAACCTATTCGCATTTTAGAGTCTCAATCGATTTATGGTAATGAAGTAATTGTTTCTCCTTTTGTTGTTTCTAATTATCAATTACCACAGAAAGTCATACCTGACATATATGACCATGATTTACTCATAGTTCTATGAAAGTGAATTAGGATATGTCTCCATATACCTATTTATGTCCTACAATAAATTGTCTACTGCCCATAAAGTCTTCCCCACTCACCTAAATGCCCAAAACATTATCTAAAGCACTTGGTTGTGAAAAATGAATGAAAGCTATCAAAATTGAAATGGATGCTCTTGAGAAGAATTCAACATGGGATTTGGTGGAATTGCCAAGAAAAAATACGCTAATGGGTTATAGATGGGTCTTCACAGTCAAATACAAGGATGATGGATCACTCAAAAGTTACAAGGCAAGATTAGTAGTAAAGAGCTATACTTAGACTTATGGGATTGACTACCTTGAGATATTTTCTCTTATTGCAAAAATGAATACAATTTGGTTGTTGTTGTTATTGTCGGTAGCTAATCTTGATTGGAGTTTACAACAATTTTATGTTAAAAATGTCTTCTTGCACTATGATATTGAGATGAGATATATATATATATATATAAATTCATCTCAGTTTCAGCTCATAGTTGGGAAATAAAAAAAAAGTGTAAATTGAAGAAGACTCTATATTTTGAAACAATTGAAACACCCATAGTGTAGAATCATAAACTTGAAGAGGCATTGGAAGATACGGTAGTAGACAAAGGTACTTATCAGAGGCTTGTAAGAAGGCTTGTTTACTTGTCCCATACCAAACCTGACAAAGCCTGTGTAGCTAGTGTGGTGAGCTAATTTATGCATGATCCAAAGAAAATTCATCTTCAAGTCGTGTACAGGATCTATAGTACTTGAAAGAAACTCTAAGAAAGGGAATTTTATTTAAGAAGGGAATGAGGTTTTCCCTCGAAACTTATATTAATGTAAACTATGCCAGGTTTGTGGTAGACCAGATATCAATATCAGGCTATTGCATGTATTTAGGTGGTAATCTAGTGACATGGAGAAGTAAAAAAACAAAATATTGTGACTAGATCAAGTGTAGAAGCTAAGTTTAGGTCCATGGCACTTGGAATTTGTGAATTATTGTGGTTGGAGATCATCCTATAAGACTGGAAGATCACATGGGAGACACCTATAAGGCTTTATTACCATAACAACTCCGCTATCAATATAGCACATAACCGCATACAACATTATCACACCAAACACATAAAGGTCGATAGACATTTCACAAAAGAAAAGTTAGATAATGGACTAATTTGCACCCTATTAGTGTTTATAGAGGCAATTGCTAGTGTTCTAACAAAAGGATTATCTACTACAACATTTTAGATGATAATTGGCAAGTTGGGAATGGAAAACATCCATTCACCAGCTTGAGGGGAGTGTTGAAAAATGTTCTTATTCTTGATATCATGTACAATTGTATTTTGTTATAAGTATATTTAGGATATTTAGTTAGCTTTTATATTCCTGATTTATAGGAGTCTGATTCAAGGTAGTCACCTATTTTTTAGCTTCCTTATTTTGTAATTAGTCATGCATATTATTTAGCCTCATTAATTACTACTCAAAAAGTATTATTTGATAGCTTGTAATTAATCCTTTTAAACACTTTTGAGTAGTAGTTATTGCCTTTTAACCCAATTAACATGTTAAGGACCCTTGCAATCAATTCTAATCAAATTGTGTTAAGTTTTGGTGTTTTGATAGCTTTTTGATCACCAAAGCAATATGAGATTGAGGAGAGTTATTTGGAATCCTTGGCAAAGCATTGGGAAGCTCAGAAGCATGAAGAACCAAAGCTTTGAAGTCCTTTTCCATAAGCAAATCCGGAATGCAAGGAGGGGAAGCAAAGAGAAATATGCCATGAAGCATTCTTGATGACAGTCATGTCAGCCACTTTTTGAGCACTTCCTGAAGTCCAATTTATGCATGTTATATGTCATTTTAAATCTTAGGAAGTCAACAATCCAATGCTTCAAACGGTGTGCAATTCGGAGTTGAAATGAAGGAGTTACAGCCATTGGAAGCCGATCACTCCAAGTTGAAGGAAGAATTTTGCACAGCGTTGCGAAATCACCCTTTTGTTGCGGAATTATTTCGCAACCTTTTTGCACAGTGCTGTGGAATTCCCCTGAAGTTTCACGACACGATGGAAGCCAAACACCACAAGATGAAAGCCAACTTCGCAGCGCTGCTGAATCAGCCTTTTGCTGCGAAGTGATTTCGCAGCCCTTTTTGTGCATCTGCGAAATCTCGCAGACCTCTTTTTCACCTGCAAAATGGTCCTTGGTGCTTCCCGATATTTGTAACCGACACTTGGAGATATTTTTCTTTAGATTTTTGTTGTTTAAATCCTCAAACTCTCCTTGTAAGCCACCAATTATAGGATTCCTTAGCTTTTAAGTTAGGAAAAAGACTAAATATCCATGTAATAGCTATTAGTATAATTTTCATATAAATAGAACCCGGAGAGCCTGTTCTCGGTGTGATGAACCTTTTGTAAAAGTTTGAAAGAAAGTAAAATACAGAGCTTGAGCTCTACCTTACCTTCTCACTTTGATTGTATTTTTCATTTACTTAGTTATGCACTCTCTGAGGAAGTTTCCCCAGAGAATGAGTAACTAAACCTTTTAGTTCCTTGGAGTTAAGGTTGCCGGGAAAGGTTCCAAGTGCAAGAATCAGAAGCTTTGTGGTTTCAGCTATGAATGAAGAGAAAGTGTGTCCCGTGAATGGTTTCTATGTTTTTAGTTAACTTAAAACACCTTGGAGTCACCTGGGCCAACACTTGGTAAGGCAAGTGATCTCTATCCATGGAGATGCACTAGTTTACCCCTTGCGAGCCTCTGGGAGGTGAGTTGAAGGTAGGATTTTCTATAATTGCCAACACTTGGTAAGCTTTTGGACTCTAAGGAGACATCCATTAGTTATCTCTTGCGAGCTTAAGAAAGGAAATCCAAGGTTAAAGATCACCTTGAATGGTAAAGGTTAAGTGAGAGGCTCGAACCATTGCAAGTTGCATCAGTGAGAGAGAATTAGAGCTGAAATCCAATTGAGGGATGCATTTGTACAACACCGGTTAGAGAATTGACTTTATGTTAATTCTCTAATGCGAGGAAACGAACCAACTGACCAGAGTTATGCTTTTGCATGAGGAACCTCCCCTGTGAACCTGAATCTCCAAGGAATGTTTTTCTTCATAAGTAATTTCCATTGCTTGTTGTGTCATTAGTCTAAGTCTAAACCTTTTTCAATCAAAGTCTGTGTTTTATTTCTTAAGTTAACCTTGAAATGAAACAGCACTAATTCACTTTGAATTGGTATCATTTTCAGTTTGAAAACCCTTCCCAGTGAACGATCCTAGAGTCGCTATGCTATAGTAGCTTTTTCTTTGCTACCCTAGTTCATGGTGTAATAGGTTATAAATTTTGTTGATTACTCCCTCTATCAAGGAGCACCAGCTGGACATGAATCAGCTGATACACCAATTAGGCATGAATCACTCATACTCTTGTCATTTCAGTATTTATAATATTTTAGAATTACTAAACTCTTGAAATAAGAATTTTTGTGTGTGTGAGAGAGAGAAAAGTGAGAGAAAGAGTAAATAGGACCTTATTTATTATTAGAATAGATCCAAGATTCTTAGTTGCTCAAATTCATGTAGATGACATTGTCTTTGGATCTACCTTGGAAGACTTTACCCTAAGATTTATTGAGGAAATGAAAAAAGAATTTGAAATAAGAATGGTAAGTGAATTAATTTTTTTCATAAGACCATAAATTAAGTAATTAGATAGTGAGATCTTCTTGTCATAATCTAAGTATGTTGGGGAATTGGTTAAGTTTAGGCTTAAGTCAACTAAGCACTTTAGAACACTCATTGCATTAGGACAAAGCTTTTTGCAATGTTCCATTTGCTAAGGACATCAAGCAAAAACTTTTTAGGAGCATGATAGGAAGTCTAAGTTGTACTAATATTGCATTTATTGTGGGAGCATGTACTAGATTTTAGGTATGTCTGAAAGAATCTCATCTTACTACAGGCAAAAGAATAATACAATATATTTATGGTACATTAAAATATGGTCTTTGGTACCGTTATGACACTTCTCTTGTCACCTTTATCTATTCAAATGCTGGTTGGGCAAGAAATTTGGACAAAAGGAAAAGCACCTTATGATTTTTTTTATTAGAAACTATCTCATTACTTGGATGAACAAAAAACAAAACTCTATATCCTTATCTACTGTAAAGGTTAAAGGTTAATTACATTACTATAGGAAGTTGTTACATGCAACTTCTCCAAGTAAAACATATGTTGTATGATTACAAGATTTATTAGGATACTATGAGCATTATGTGTGATAATTGAGTGTAATTAGCATCATTAAAAATCCAATTGTTCACTCCAAAGGAAAATATATTGATATAAGACATGACTTCATCAGGGATCTTATAGAAAAAAAATAATATCTTTAGGATATACTCTTATTGAAATTCAACTTGCTAATGACTAAGCCTTTAGATTCCCTTAGGAAATCTATAGGTATCTACTCCATTGATTGACTGCCCTTGAATGAACCTAGGATTATTGATTTAGGGGGAGTTATATTATTTAGGATCTCAAGATCAATTTCATGTTTATTGCTTGATTTTTTGTTTATTGTATACTTGATTTATTATTGTTTCCTTAAATGATTTAAGTGATTTTAGGATATTTTTGTTCACTCAAATGTTTATCCTTCAATTTATTATTGTTAGAATCATTTTAATTTTTATTTAGAGTCTAGGAGCAAAGTAAAAAAGGAATTAGGTATTCCAAAATCATAAGATTGTATGGTGATTTATTGGTAATAGAAAATCATAAGATATGAAACGTAAGCATCAAATAAGACAACAGAACCCCGAAAATATGCTACTATTTGTTTATTATTTGTATTAATTATAATATATGATTATTTTTAGTAATAAACTTATCATATAATGAATTCTAATTCATTATAAAAACATATCATTAACTAAAAATAATGCTGTAAAGGAATTTTGATGAGCTACCCTTGAAGTAGATGCCAAAAAAGTATTTCATAGTGGAGAGGATTAGTTTAGGTGGTCCCAAATGATTGACCAGTTCTTACCCATGAGTAGCCTTGCCTCTTGTAGGAGCTAAAGTAAGCAGGGTATAATCTTTTAGACCCACTTGTGAGTTGGGAGGATGATTAATATATAATTTTTAGATGATATATTTTAGGTAACAATATCATTGGATGCCAAGTGGGTCTAGCCTAGAGTATTCCAAAGTCACTAACCCCAATGATAATTCAAAAAGCTTTGCATTGCACCTCTGATTCCCAAAAAATGGCCCTTGGGGCAGGCCTTCACATCATATTATATGTTGAAATGGTCACTCAGCATCTTCAATTCCTAAATCCCCATGAATAATGTCCTCTTAGTTTACAAAGTGTACCCAATTTTAAGCTTTGCTTTAAAAGAAATATATATATATATATTCATTAGTGGGATGGCAATCATGGCAGGCCTTTTTTCCGCATTATGGGAGCATAACATGGCTGCAGGCGCATGTACAAGCAGAAAAGTAGTAACCCCAGTTGCTGTGTGGTCTTGAAACACGAAGGCACGGACTGCCCTCCAGCTTGCAGGAGATGCCCCACCCACAGTGTGGGTGTGGTAGGAGCCTTGCCTATAGATTAGGCTTCTGGAAAAGGGAGACACATATCCTTATTTCTATGAGCCATGACTAGCTTTGTATTAAAGATAGATGGATTGGTATATGAATGGGGGATGGGGAAATGCAGATCACCCTACTTATTGCTTCATGTGCCAATGCTGTGTTTCAATAAGTGCACTTTTCTTAATTGGAGTTGAAGCAACACAGAAGTAGAATGCAGGTAGCATTGCCAAACAGCGATGTGACAGAGATCCGTGAATTCATAATTTGCCCCAACTTCACAATAAGTGTGATAGTGTGGAGCCAATACCTATAAGGAGCAGGAGCAGGAGAAAGCTGTGTGAACTAATAATTTGCCATAACTCAACTCCATTTATATATGGTGAGTTGCTTTTATAGTTATCGTTGTGAGCATGCCTACTTTTCACCAACAAAAAATGCTTTTCATCAATTCTTACATTGTGAAAAAATAGGCGCACCATATTTTTCATTAAACATGAAAAGTGGATTTTTATTTATTTAAATAATTCTTTTTAAAATATATAAAATTATTATTATTTTAATATTTTTTTTAAATATAGTTTCCAAATACATGATCAATTGAATAATAATGATATTAATTTTTTCATTTTTCTTCCACTCATTGCTAATTGAAAAACCATCAATAATGTATATAAAATCAAAAATTTATTTCACATAGCATAAGCCCTTTGAATACGAAAAATGATTAATAGTTCAAAATTCTTTATTATATGCTTTCCCATCAACTCAGAGGAACATTCTGCAAACTTTTATGAAAAAAGAGCATCATATGGGATAGCCGTAAGCCTGTAACCACGTTCACAACATCACTCTTTCATTTGCTTGAAACGAGGATCTTCCATTTCAAAATATCATAATTGATTTGATTGATTGCTTGATTTTAATATTGACCAAAAAATTCTCCCTTTCTATTGCCTTTCCTATTCAAATGATGCTTGCCTTTTTTAGTCGCAATAGGCAATAATTCATTAGACTTTTTTCAATAAATGAAAATTTAATATAAAAATATTAAAGTTTATGACTAAATTTTTGTGACCATAATTTCATGCATTTTAAATCAAACCGCTGGTCATTAAATGAGTCAAAGAAATCTCCGTCTTTGAATTGATCATCTATGAAAAAAAAAAAACTTTAAAATACCGATGGTAGGAAGAAATTATTAATCACCATCTTTTTACCTAATACCCTAAAAAAATCTTATATTAATGAATAAAAGAAAATTTAATCAAGGTACTCCACACGTTATCATACACGTCAGCTAAAGCACCCATCGGTAATTTTCACATGGAATTTTTCAAGCCAAGTATGAAGATAAGGTACTTTTATGAGTATGACCCTTAGGTCTCTCATCATCTACATTGAGCTCAAGAGGAAAACTTAACAGGACCGGGGACCCTCAGCATTGTGAACATTACATGATGCATGTAACATACTCAAGATTTTCAAATCTCTTTGGGGTAAAGAAAATAAATAAAAGGAATTTTTGTCTTTTTATTTAGACTAAGATTGCCGCGTGCCAAGTTCTAAATGAATGGAAATAAAAAACGAAGAGAAAAAACAAATCGGCTGTTGCAGGCACGGTGGTGGAGAAGTCGCCTTCTGGCCTTCTACCTCTGTCTGACATTCCATCTCTGCAACCTTATTTTTTTTATATTTATTTTTTTTATTACTTTTTCCAGCCAAAATATTCACTGCCCGTTTCCCATTCTGTCCCTACTCCCTTCCAAAAATTCCTTCTGCTGTCTTCTTCCTCTTCTCGACCTTTATATATACTCCCCCAAAAACAAAGAATTTTTTCTTCCTCTATATATTACTGAGGCAGCACAGCCTTGGCATCTTTCTCTTCCATGGTTGATTTTTGAGGTGTGAATTTACTTTTCTCTCTTCATGTTTTCTGCCTGTTCAGTTCATTATTTTTGTTTCTTTTTGGCCCTTTCCTCTGTTATTGTTCGATCATTTTTAAGGTCAAATATTGGTTGTTTTTCATTTTTCTTGCTTGCTGCTTTTCGTTTCAAAGATTTTTCTTATGGGTTTGTGTTTTTGTCTTGCTTAGTATGGATTTCATATTGGTGATGATGAATTGATATTTAGTTACTTCTTTCTACTGATTTGTGAAGATCTGTTGAAGAAACGTTGGATTTTGATGTTCAATGATATCTAGTTGTGTTCTTTATAGGCAAACAGAGGAAGTTTTAGGCTCTGTGATATTGTTATTACATTGTTATACTGCTTCTAATGGACTTATGTTGCCTCTGTTAAGTTGAAGAATTTACAAGTATATGCTTTTCTTGTTTGGATCTAATAGGGAAATATTTTGATGGGTTGTGCCTTGTTTTTTAAAATGGTTACTGCAGATAATTTATTTGATTTTGGTGTTGTTGTTGATTTGGATACTGTAAGATGCCTGGAGTTGTCATGGAGGGTGTCAATGAAGATGGGGTAGCCAATGAATTAAATGGAAGTTCCACAGCTTTTAAGGAAAATTCAGCTTCAAACAAGTCGCCAAAAAGCAATTTGGGTCTGCAAAGTCCTCCTCGGAGTGCTGGTGTTGAATTCCCTATGAATGGGGTGATTGACACCTCCATCGAACAGCTTTATGATAACGTATGTGAGATGCAGAGTTCTGATCAATCACCATCAAGGGTTAGCTTTGGATCTGAAGGGGAAGAATCAAGGATTGATTCAGAGTTGCGTCATCTTGTGGGTGGAGAGATGAGAGAGGTGGAGATAATGGAGGAAGAGGTGGAAAAGCCAGGGGACAACAGTCGTAGTGATTCTGGTTCTAAGAAGGAAAGCCTGTCTGCAGGTAAGCAGTTTGGGAAGATGGATAAGTCTGAATTCAGTTTGAAATCTGTTTCTCCAGTACATTCAAAGAAAAATTCTCAGTTGGAGTCCGAAGTTTCTTCAAAGTCAAATCCTAAGGGTAGAAGTCCTCAGGGGAAACCTCCCAGTGATAAGCGGAGTGAAAAGAATTTGAGAAAACCAAACGCAGGAGTCACCCCCTTGAAGAAACAGCGGAATTCACCTCTAGGAGGGGTGAAGTTACAGAATGGAACTGATGATTCATCTGAAGCAGGATTGGATAACCCGAATCTTGGGCAATTTCTACTTAAGCAAGCAAGGGATTTGATTTCTTCTGGAGATAATCCACAGAAGGCTCTTGAATTAGCTCTTCGAGCCACAAAATCATTTGAGAAATGCGCAAACGGAAAACCCAGTTTAGAACAAGTCATGTGCTTGCATGTTACAGCAGCAATATACTGCAATTTAGGCCAATATAATGAGGCAATCCCAGTTCTTGAGCACTCAATTGAGATTCCAGTGATTGAAGAAGGCCAAGATCATGCACTTGCTAAATTTGCTGGGCATATGCAGTTGGGTGATACTTATGCAATGGTGGGCCAACTTGAGAATTCAATACTCTGTTACACAACGGGTTTGGGAGTCCAGAAACAAGTTTTGGGAGACACGGACCCAAGAGTTGGGGAGACTTGCAGGTACTTGGCTGAAGCTCATGTTCAAGCACTGCAATTTGATGAGGCTGAGAAGCTTTGTCAAATGGCCCTTGACATCCATAGAGAGAATGGTTCACCTGCTTCCCTTGAAGAGGCAGCAGATAGGAGGCTCATGGGGCTTATATGTGAAATGAAGGGCGATCATGAGGCTGCTCTTGAGCATCTTATTTTGGCTAGCATGGCTATGGTGGCCAATGGGCAGGAAATGGAGGTGGCTTCTGTTGATTGTAGTATTGGGGACACCTACTTATCTCTGTCTCGGTATGATGAGGCTATTTTTGCTTATCAAAAAGCACTCACTGTTTTTAAGACCACCAAAGGAGAGAATCATCCGTCAGTTGCTTCAGTGTTTGTGCGTCTGGCGGATTTGTATAACAAGACAGGAAAGTTAAGGGAATCAAAATCTTATTGTGAGAATGCCCTTCGAATTTATGGAAAGCCGATTCCTGGGATTCCCCCAGAGGAGATCGCTAGTGGTCTAACTGATGTTTCTGCTATTTATGAGTCCATGGATGAGCTTGAGCAGGCACTCAGCTTGCTCCAGAAAGCATTAAAGATATATAACGATGCCCCTGGTCAGCAAAGCACAACAGCAGGAATTGAAGCCCAGATGGGGGTGATGTATTATATGTTGGGGAACTACTCTGATTCTTACAACTCCTTCAAGAATGCCATTTCAAAGCTCCGTGCAAGTGGAGAGAAGAAATCTGCCTTCTTTGGGATTGCTCTGAATCAAATGGGGCTGGCTTGTGTGCAGCGTTATGCCATAAATGAGGCTGCAGAATTGTTTGAAGAGGCCAGGGATATCTTGGAACAAGAGTATGGACCATATCACCCTGACACACTGGGCGTATATAGCAACCTAGCTGGAACTTATGACGCGGTTGGAAGGTATGGCATCCGATTTTCTTCATCTATTGTCTTTTTAGAAGGCCCCAAACTCATGCAATGGCTAAAATTGAGCAAAATTCAAGAACTACAACTTCACCAAGGAAAACTAAATTAGTATGATGGTATGAAAACCGTACAAATTGGCTTATTCGTAGTCTTGTTTTTCTAATGTCCAGTTTCTGATTCTTTCACAGATTGGATGATGCAATTGAAATCTTGGAACATGTAGTGGGGATGAGGGAGGAAAAGCTTGGGACAGCAAATCCAGATGTGGACGACGAGAAGAGGAGGTTGGCTGAGTTGTTAAAAGAAGCAGGCAAGGTCCGCAACAGAAAAGCCAGATCACTAGAGACCCTCCTTGATGTCAACTCTCAAACTGTAAACAACGATGACATCAAGGTATGATAAGGATGGTTGTGATGGTTATATTATATTAAGCAATGATGTAATATAGGACAATATTTAATAGCAGGAAAGAAGAAAGAAAGAGAAAAATGGGCATAGGTGGTGGGTGGGTGAGTGGGTTGATTAGATTCTTGATCTGGGGTTGAATGAAATAAGTGGAGGATGGGGGATTTTGGGTTGTAATATCGATCTACTTCCACCATATTGGTCAAAGCTTATTGTATGTTGTATTTGTTTTGATTAATTAGACAATGTTTCCACCTTTTTCAACAATTTGATCGGCTTCTTTCTTCTATGATGATGAGAGGAAAGTTAAAACACATCATTCTCAAATTATACAAACATTCGAGTTCAAATATTAAGGTTTTAGTACTCACTGTGGATGTGGAGATTGGGAGCATTTATTCAGGGATGGGATACTATGAGACTCCATGAGATGAAGAAAGTATGATTTAATTAAATTGGGTGGTCCTAGTTGCATACCAATCATTTAATGGTGGTTGGTCCAGTAGACAGCTGCCTCATGTACTTTATGCCTTTCTAAAATGTTTTCAGAAATAATTGTACTTTAAAGCAAGCCTCCTGATATTGTATTGCCACCACTTTATGATTTAAGCATCTTCTTTTAATCTGTTTGGACTTTTACTTCCTAGTTTTTATTTTTCATTTAATAGGGAAGGAATCAAATTGTGCATGTTTAAGAGAACCTAACTGGATTTTGAATTTAAGCTTTTGTTAAGATGAATTGGATATGGAAAAATTCTAAACAACTATGTTATGTCTGGTTGTAGGAAAGTATTAAGAAAAGGAAGAAGAACATTAAAAATAATAATTTTATTATTATAAAAAATACAAAAAATAAAAAAAATAAATAAGATTTAAAGGTGGTATAGAAGTTAAAAATTGATCATCTAGAAAAAGCTGTAAATGAAGCAAAGACCACTAACAATGAAATGAATTGACAAGAAATTAATTATTGAATAAGACAGCATTGACAACAACCAGAATTGAACTAAAATGCGCCTGTGCAGTGTCCCAGATATAGGTATGGTCCTAATACTTATCTTCTACTTCAAAATGGATGGCGAGTCGCTTCCTATTAATGTAGCTTGGGTGGGTTTTCAGTATGGTAGACCCTAGGCTGGTGGTACATTGTGGTCAGGGGTTGGTTTCATTCAAAGTGTCACCTAAATGTTGATGGGCACATTTTTGTATGAATTGTTGTGGATGTTGGTGCTGGGTTACACCTTATATAGCTACTTCCCACTGCCCATTCTAGGGACATTTCAATATATTATAGACAGTTAGCAGATTATCATTACAAGGAAAGAAGGAATGTAGTAAAGGAGAAAAAATGGAAACAAAGAAGGTGTTGGAGGATGTGTGAATTAGTGGCATGAAAGTATATGGCCAATCAGGCTAGAGCAAGGCCATGAAAGCAGCAACACATTCAACTAAGCACATTAGACATGGAGGGCGTTAAGGGGAGGGAAACACCTATGGGGTTTGTTCAGGTGAACAGCACAAATCAGATACAGAAATCAAAGCAGCAAGCACTGTTACAGAATAAAACCAAGTAGAGGAAAACAAAGAATTGTATGTCTAATCGTAACTAAGTTCTCTGAAAAATTAGGGAATTATAAAAACTCTGGAAAGAGTGACCTGTGTAGAACAGAAAAATTCAAAACACAAGGGAACCATATTCAAGGAGATGGTGTAAGCATGATCTCATGAAGAGTCCTTTTGGGATTAACTTCAGTATGGAAAATCTGAGCATCTTAACTCACCATCCACACCAGCCAACATGCAAAGTTCTGTCAAAGAATCACACTGAATTCAGTCCCAATTTAAATCAAATTAAATTATATGGATGATACTTCAATTGAAGCAAGTGTATGGTAAGTTTCAACTTCAATACCTTATTTTCTTCTGTTAATGAAAGCCTTTGTGATTTTAGGAACATCCTACAGTTGACAGCACAAAATTCACCAAACTCCGCTTAAAAGGACAGGAATAGCAGAAGAATCAGCACATGTAGGGACATTAGGGCAGTAGAATCTCTTGAAGCCATAAGTGTTCAACAAAATCCAATTCAGAACAAAATAAGAAAGCAGCAAAACAAGTGGAATTCATTTATGAACTCACTGCAATCAGTGCAAAGTCAGAGCTTGTGTATAGTATCCTCTCAAACTTGTCCAAGCTGTCATTTAAACACAGCCGTATTGCCCAATTATGCAAGAGCATATGCTTATCAGCTCAGTCAGATGCACATGGACAGCAGGTTGAAATTGTAGCAGCACTTGCATTATGTTCCAATAGTAGCACCAACACCCACTTGGTGTTTTGGCAGCAAAAAGGAGCACATACAGATATTTGCATGCAAGGCTGAGCTACCTTGCGGTCTGAGAAAAAGGACACATCACATCAATTCATTAGTGGGTGCCATACACAAATGAGCAAAGGCTAGATTGCAGAGAGTGGATGAATTGCAACAGGGGGTGGTACATGAACTATATCATGGGTTATGCAAATGTCCTGTGGATTTTTATGTGAGGGAAAAAGCCCATTGCAAAAATATAAATTAGAAGATATGCTATAAGGCGAAATGAGAAATGAAAAGTGCGAGCTATATATAGCCCACAATTTTTTAAATCTATTGATTGCACAATGAGAATTATAAGAACTGCTCAATGATGAAGGGGTGCACTAAGACACTGCTCAAGCAATACTGGTACACATCCACATCCAATCATAAAAAGATGCTCAAGTTGATTCAATCAAAACAACATGGACTACTTCTTTGACCATGAAACCAGCCCAATAATGTGTTGTATATCAGAGCTACTTACTGTAACTGCTGATTACAGATTGAACTGCAGCCGGATTATGGTTGGTATGGAATATCTAATTATAATGAGAGGTGATAACGCTCATTAAGAAGGACCTACAACCAAATTAGGGATTTGATGCTTCCCTCCAGAAGCCATTACATGCCCTCCTAGTGCTACTACATCAGGATAGGCAAGTAAATAAAATTAAATAGAATAGCAAAATATATTCATTAATATTAATAAACACATGGAAAAGAAAATCAAAGACTTTGTGATCATCTTTGAAATTCCTAGCCAAATATCCAGTTTGGTCCTTCATATATGATGAGACAATGCATATATATGGTCTCATATCTAGATGCTTGATGCAAACGATAAGGGCCATAGCAAAGTTGTGTAATAATCTTTCAACTATTGGGAGAAAATCTCTATTTACGCGAGCAATAACACACAAGAAACAGAAAATAGATAGAGCACACACAAGATTTATAGTGGTTCACTTTCAATGTGAGAGCTACGTCCACTTTGCCACTGCAAAATTTCCACTATGATCTGAAAGAAACATACAGTCACCTCAAGCTTAATACCACTCCTCTATTTTCTCACACACTCACCCTAAAAACGATCACCCTAATAATCCCTTATATAATGAGAAAATTAGGACAAACTAATAAATGTGTGGAATATCTAAAATACCCTTTAAATAAAAATTAGGCTCCACAAAACTTAACATCAACTAGATTGGAATATGAAGAATTAACACTAAAAAGGAAGGATGAGCAAAGAAATCTATACAGATCAGTGTAACTGCTAAAAAACCTAGTATTATAGCTTTGGAAGCATAAGTTGCAAAAAAAAAAAAAAAAAAAAAAGGCCATGCTCTTTTCTGTTTCAATAAGAAAAAAGATGTAGAATATTTTATGCTAAGGAAAATGTGGACATGGATTATAACTATTATTCAACTATAAGGAAGTTCCAAAACTGGTGTTGAAAAACTCACCCTAGAAATTGGAGGAACAAGGAAAAGCCAAGCAGTCGGTAACATACGTGAACAGCACTGACATGAGCATCAGGGATACTTTCCAAACTGCCATCCATATTGTTGATTCTCATCACAATTTCCAACCATGCAAACAGTAGTTACCACCCATGCTATTGACTGAGCACCAAGTCGTCATTATTATTGAAAAAAAAAGTTTGGTTACACTTTTCACCATCACCCAAAAATAGCCCAGTGTCATTGCTTGAAAAGTGACCCTCATCAACAGACTTATTAAGCTCATCAATAACTATATATCTGAGGAATATATCCTGCTCTCTTGATCTCTGTTGTCAAACTTTCTACAGCAGCATAAATCTCATCTGACTGAGAATGTGACCGATCACCTGCAATAAATATGTGAAAATTGTTGTCAACTTCAATCCAACTGCATCCTGGCTTCTTTTTAAGTCCCATATCTTTTATTTCTGATCTAACCTTAGAACCTTCCCTTCCCTTCCCAAAATTTTCATATAAATTTGCAAGGAGGACACGATAACCAACACTAGAAGGAACAAGTTTGAATATGTGATTCGCAACAATTTCAGCCAAAATTTCATCACCATGATTTTTGCAAGATCCAAGCAAAGATCCCCATATCCGATCATCTGGTGTACAAGGCATGGCCATTATCAGGTCATATGCTTGGTTTAGATGACCAGCTCGGCCAAGAAGATCAACCATGCAAGTATACTGTTCAAGTTGAGGTTTGAGATTGAAGTCTTCAACCATGCTTTTAAAATATTTACAGCCCTCATCTACCCTCCCTGCATGGCTGCATGCAGAAAGAATAGCTGTAAATGTCACATGGTCAGGCTTGATGCCTGATGCTACCATTTTATCAAATAAAACAATCATTTCATCCATGCGGCTATGCATCCCCATCCCCAATATAATTGAATTCCATGAAACATCATTTCTTTCAGGCATTTTCTCAAATGTATACAAAGAACTATTTATGTCCCCACATTTGGCATAGGTAGCTATTAGGGAATTGCTTACAAGAACAGTGGTCTCAAGCCCTTGTCGTATAAGGTAACCATGAACCTCTTTACAAAGGGTCATGACAGACAGGCGAGCACAAACTGAAAGAATGCATGCAATTGTTACAGTATTGGGTCTAATTTCTTCTAATTGCATATCACGGAACGCCTTTAAAGCTTCATCCGCACACTCATCTTGAGCATACCCACTTATAAGAGCATTCCACGAAACCAGATCCTTTTGGGATAATCTAAGAAAAACTTTTTTAGAATACCCCATATCTCTGCACTTTGCATACAGATCAACTAATGCACTGCCAACAAAAACATCAGAAACAAACCCCATTTTTGTTGCCAATCCATGAATTTGCATACCTTCAGGCTTAAGAGTCAAGGAGGAACATGCCCGTAGTACTGCCACAAGTATGCCAGAATCTGCAAGGCCATCTTCCATTTTAAATTCATAGAACAATTCCAATGCCTCGGTTGGACAACCACTCTGAGCACAATTAGAAATGACAGCACTCCACATAATGAGGTTATGATTTTGAGACCTTCTGAATATTTTTAAACCCGTTCCCATATCACCACATTTTAAGTACATGTCCAAAAGGGCTGTTTCAACTCTTACATTATTCTTGAGTCCAAATTTGAAAATAAAGCCATGGATTTGCTTTCCAAATGCTATATCCAGTGACTCAGAGCAGAGAGAAAATAGAGAAACCATTGTTGAATAATCTGGTTTTATTCCCCACACCATCATCTTTATAAACAACAACAGTGCCTGGGAAAAACAACCATTAGAAACATAACCTGAAATCATCACGTTCCATATCACTGCATTCCGTCTCACTGAATCTTTATCAAGAATGCTATTAAAAATGTTTTCTGCATTCTTAATACTTCCACATTTCATGTACATTTCAATCAGTGAACTAACCAAATATTCTTCAACATCCAACCCGCTCTTTACCACAACACCGTGAATCTCTCGCCCATGAGTTAACGACCGAAGAGAGGAACACGATAATATAGACGAAACACAGGCTACTCGATTTGGATATATGCCAAATTCCCACACCATCGACCTAAAAAACATCAGTGAACGAGTGTAGTCTATTGATTTCTGAAACCCAGATATCATTGTATTCCATGAAACTAAATCCACCTCAGGCATTTTCTCAAACATTTGAACTGCGTCCTCAACCACCCCACATTTCCAGTACATGGTCAAAAGCGAATTCACAACCGAAACATCGTCTAAAACCCCTAATTTCAACACATGCCCATGAATCTGCCTGCCCTTGTATATATCACAAAGTCCACCAAACGCCTTAATCAAACACGGAAAATACCGAAACTCCTCGACCTTGACACCATCATCAAGCATTTTAAGATAAACCCCAATTGCATCATCAAAGAACCCATCCTCAGTATACTCCCTAATGACGTTATTAGCGAACGAAATGCTGACAAAAGTCTGAATTTTTGTCGAAAGAGGTTTAGAACTCCATTTCTGAATTGGGTTATAATTGAACTTTTGAAACCTCAAGCTGCATGAAACTGGGGATGTTACTCTAACAAGGTTGGAGATGTGGTGAGGTGTCTTAGATGGTGTTTGGAGGTTGAATTGGTCGGGATACAGTGGGAGAAAAGGCGAGTTCAGGGGTCTGACAAGTACCATTTTTAGAGTTCACAGTGCGTCCATCGTGTCCTTCTGCCACTCCTATAAAACTGCAAGACTCTGGCAGACTCAGCTACCACTTACTAGTAGGTGTCAGGAGAGACGAGAGACGGGGAAACGATGGTGGTTCTCTGTGGCACATGATCGGAACAATGGCTAGTGAGACTTCGATCTGACGCCGTGTATTACCTAGAGGCCGAATATGTCTCCTGCGATATTAACCTAAAAATTTAAATTTTAATTGTTGTATATGTTTTTATTGAGATCAATTAATGAATAGCATTGAATTGGAGAGACATACATGATTTAATTGAATATATATATATATATATTATAATATATATATATATATATATATATATATATATATATATATATATATATATGTGTGTGTGTGTGTGTGTAAAAATCGTAGGATTAGAGGAAGAAAAGCTAAATGCATTAAATATGAAAAAAAAAAAATAGTTACATAGTTTTACCTCATGGTGTACTGAACTTGCTACCTAAAATTTACAAACATTATATCTTTGAATTTAAATATTCTCAAATCCTTTTTAATTCGCAAAAGTTGTAATCAAAGACATCCGAAAAAGGATTTGATGTATACATCCAAAAAACATGAAAATGATAATGACAAAATGGTGTATAAAAAGAGATTTATAGTGATGGTGTTGATGGTAGCATTGGATGTAGCCATTGATTTACCACACACTCAAGTGCTAGGAGTGCTCAATTGGATGTCGAATACAACTTCAAGTGTTTGAACAGTCAAATTGTTGTTTGGATCCACTTTCAAGCGTTTTTCCATATACCAAAGCATTCTAATGCTTCTTTAAATGCCTTAAATATTCTATGTGAAGTATATCTCACAAAAAAATTTCAATAAATCTAAAGAACCTCATCCAAACAAATTCACAAGCTAGTAGCTTTTTTAATACATTGAAACTCAATACATTATTAAAATCATAAATAAGATGAGTAAACTAAACAAAAACATATTCAACTCATGAAAAATCTTCCTAAAAATCATCCAAAGAATCAAATTAATCACAAATTAGATTCTAAAACTTTTCAATGGCGAATAGGATATAACAAGAATAAAACCATTTAAAGTGGCTAATTTTAAGAATGCCAACTTACCATTTAATTTAAGCAATTCCGTTTACAAGCCTAGTTGATTTTATAGATCTTGCCTCTTTCTGAATCAATTTATTATTCATTCATTCAATTTGATGATAGTCTTGTTGGATTTTTGTTTAATACAACCAATACATATTGATCTTTTAAAGCACATCATAAAAACTCCCCGTAAAACATTTGCTAGATTTTTCTTGAATTATTTGTAATATTGGAGTCATTTTCCATTAACTACATAAACATGGAAAATTACATTTCATGCATTGGAGCCTTTCCATAAAAGTGTTTTCCCATTTTTGAAAGTGATGGCTTTCACTCTTAGTTTAGGGATATGAAACATAGATTTCACCAAGATAACCTTTTTCACATTGGAAAAATTTTAATTTAGGGACTATATTAAACATGATATTCTAAACTAATTTAAATTTCTCAATAATTCACTTAATATGAAATTTCACACATAAATCAAACTTAAGAAGATTTGTTTTCAACTAAAAGGAATAAAGGATTTTATATACCCAACATATCAAACTCCTTATTTACTTTGTTCTAAGGTTCTAAAAAATGATTAAAATGTTCATAGGGATAATAGTTAGAAGAAACACATTTTACAAAATTACATAATTGAAATATTACTCAAAATATTTAGGAAAATAATAATATATCAAGTAATTAATAATATTTATCAAACCATAAGTATAGAATAAAATGGGCATAGAATTTTTAGAAATATGAATTCCCCTAGTGAATGATCCCATGACCAAAATCTGAGAACAAATATACTCCCTCTAACCCTATGAATTAGACTCTAGCGCACTAACAATAAAGTCCTAAGAATAAAACAAGACATGAATTATCCTAAAAACTCTTATGCTCACCATAACACTAGGGATAAAGATAAAACACTAAGATGAGACCTTAGGTTATGGAACAAAATGTGTGAAGTGAAAGAAGAATATCTTAAGGATTTCCTATAAATATGGTTCTAAGAGAATTTAGAGGAATGACTTTGAGATTATTAAACTTTTATCCTAAAGTTTGACAAAATCATCTTTCCTAATTAGGACTTACTTGACCTTAGGAGTTATTACTATATGACTTTTCCTATTTATAACCTAAAGTAAGGACCTCTTACTTTTCTTTATATGAAAATTTTGATTCTAAGGAAGTTAGACTCATTCACTAACCTATTTACATGAGCTTGGAACTTATGAAGAGTCTACTATAACGCTTACCTTATTGATGTCCAAGTTTGTTACAATTAGAGCAATGGGAAGCAAACCTAAGTGGAGATGGAGCACTTTCTTAGGATTCAACAAAGACGGTTTTTCCGCTAATAGGAGTCTTACTCTTATTCACATAACCTAGGCCTTGTTTATTTCATCGTTAATTATTTAGTGGACTTTCCCTTGTTAATTATTTCATTTAACATTTCAGCCCTGATGAAAGATATCATTTTTAGAAGCCAAATCTTTCTTATTTATTCAATTTTAAGAGTAAAGGATTTATTATTTATACTTACAATTTCATGTTCACACTCAAGAAATTTCACTTTGTTAAGTAGATTTTCCTTTTTAGTTTTCAAAGTGGACGCTTCAACGAAGATTGATATTTCCATCAATTCATTCACTTTTAAGGCATGCTATGTATTTTTATACATTTAGGATTAATTTGCATTGAAGCATGTCTTTATATGCATCATAAAAATCCTCAAATTCACACTTAAAATTATTATCAAACTCAATATCATTAATGTGATCAAAGTGAGAATCTACAAATGCCACAAAAAGCAAGATAATTGTCATTTTGTTCATATTTGTTGTTTAGAGTCTAAAGATTCATCTTCACTTAAATTATAATCACTTCAAGCTACCTATATTTCTTTTTTAATATCGGACAAGGATAATCAAAACCATATTTCTTAATTCTCACTTATTGAAACATCTAACTTTTTTAGTTTTGAATAAACCATTTTTTGTTTTATTTTTATTATTGTCAACTCTTTTTCCTCTTTGATGATCTATGGTGGTCTTTTAAAACTTTTTTGACAATAATAAAAGCTGATGCTATGTCAAAATTTGATTATTAGATTTTTTGATCATTAATATCATTCTTATATAAGCTTTAAAGGCTGCACTTTGTGGCTTCCAAGAACTAAGAAGAGTTATCATCTCCTAAGTTTCCAAGAATCTCATAAGTTCATAAACTCTTATAGAGTCAATGTCATTGTTTTTCTCTATGACAATTACCTTAGGCTTAAAAAGAGTTGTAAGGATTTTTCTAACTACCTTAAATTGAATAATCTTTTTGTCAAGATTAAAGGTTGAGTTGACCATATCACTCCAATTAGCATAGAACTTGGAAAAATCTCATCTTCTTGCATTTGAATGATTTCAAATAAGCATGTGAATTTTAGACGACTTCACAAAAGAAGTGCCCTCATGTGTAACCAATAGAATGTCCCAAACTTCTTTTAACATGTTTAAAAATACATAAGTTATTAACTAATTTTAATTATATTTGATTTTTTTGAATATTTTCCATCATAAAATAAACATGAGAAAATTATTATCTTCAACATTTTATTTTTTTCTTTTTCCGGTACTCCACCAAGCTAACCTAATCAGCAAGTTGCTATCCTCTCACGTGACTATAACCCATATCAAAATTTAATCAACAGTGCAAATGGAGAAGACTAACCATCATGTTGTAATCAATGTTTTAAAAACCGAACTAGATCAATCGAACCGATCCAACCATTGACTAGTGGTCTTTCTGATCCGATTTCCCCTCTTGAACCATTTTACCCTTTGGATCGATCTCAAACCGTCTGAACCAACGGTTGAGATGAACCGGGTGAGTGAGACAACTCTTCATAAACCGTTCCCATGCTTTTTGGCAAAATGGGCCTCATTTTCCCACCCGCCCAGCATTAATTTCTTCCTTCCTTTTGGAAGTTGCGGGCCCAAGCTCAAATAATCAGCCCAAAAATTTTGGCGGGCGAATATTTATCTAGAATAGAGCAATCTCGAGCTTGACTGCAAACTAACAGATAAGAATCTGGTTTAGGAAACGACGTCTTTTGATATTCGAGTCATTGCTTTCGTGCTAAACAAATATTCTGTGCGCAATGTCTCACTCCAATGAGAACACTACCCAAATTTACATATAGTAGTTCAAACCCAGATTTCCACTTGTATATTCTAAAGGGAAACTTAATTATAGATTAATAGTTTTCTTCCAAATCACTACTATCCTTGGTGTATTATTTAACATTATGTTTGGTTCTTCAAAAATATTGAGAAAAAAATTATTGAAAAAATGATTTTTTTTTTTAATATTTAATTTTATTATGAAAAATATAAAAAATAATCAAATATAATTAAAATTTTATATATTTTTAAATTATTTTCCTTCAATTTTTTTTTCTTCTCTTCCATTTTTTTCTTTATATATATATATATATATATATATATATATATATATATAGATATGTATTTTTTTTTTTCTCAAGTTTTTCAAGAATCGACATAGCCTAAATGTTTCTAAGCATGCTAATTTGGCAAAAATGTTTAAGAGAAAGTACTCTTCAATTTTCCTTGTAACGAATGTAGTTGGGTAGGAAAATGAAAGGCACATGCAATGACACGCTAATCGAGAGAGAATTTTTCTTTCACTCTGCTTTTCTTTCCCTCCCAACCTCACAAGATTAAGCAAACAAAAGCACACACTAGAAAGCATAGAGAGAGAGCAGGTAGACTATGTAGTACGAAGACTACTCTTTTATGACGTAAAAAAGAAAGCCCTATAATATCTTTCTCGGTATGGCAACAAAATCTTACAACTTTGAATATCTTTAACAACGACGCCAAATTTAACAACAAAGGAACATAAGGCAGTCATTTGTGGACTTTCAAGTTCCTCATTCACACTCCTGCTTGTTAAAGTCAATTAAAATTGATCCAGACCACCTTAACAGAAAGAAACGTGATAAAAAAGAGCCTTTCCATCAAAGGCATATATGCTTAGAAGTAGTGGGATAATCCTAGACTAATTGGTTTTATCGCCGATAATTCAGAACAGTTGATTGCAGATCGAGAAGTAGTACTGCTGCTTGAATTAGCTGAGTTTAGACTAGTGGGTTTGTGGTTGATGGCCCGTAACCATTGCTCATCATGCCGTTCCATGAACCAAGGCTGTTGAGATACACAAATGAGTCCTTCCCAGCATCAGAACAACCTTGATCTTGCCAGTCAAGGGACAGGAGCTTGGTATTTGGCTTCACGTCCATTGCATTTTGTTCCACGTTTCCCTCATATGGTAGCATTAACCTCTGGCAAGTGTCCATGAAAGTTCCACCGTTTGCATCAAGGGTGACCCCAAATGGAGAGCAAAGGCCATGAAAATTTGGTGCTAACCCACCATGACTCATATCTCCAAGTCCACCCATACCCAACTCACAATTCCCCATAAAATCATGGTTCCTGGAACTTCCGACTATAGCTTCAAACTTACCTTCCATAAAATCAATTGGTCTAGCATTTTCAAGCATACCATTGTACTTGCTCTCCATGAAACTATGATTTCCAAGGCCCCCATGGCTCCCAAGTAAGTTGGAGAGGTGAGAAAACTGCACCTCAGGAAATGAGAGGTGAAGATCAGTGGGATTATGTGAGGAAGGTCCCGGGTTCTGGTTAATTGAATGATCATTTGATTTCTTGGATGCAACCTTCTTGTTCTTTCGGCACCCACCACCCACAGGAATGTTCCTGAGGGTGCCCCCTTTAGTCCAATACCTTCTACAAGTCTTGCAGAAGTACCTTGGCTGAGAGAGGCTGTAATTGTTGTAATAGCAAAACTTGGTGTGTGTTGAGTCACACCTTGGGCACTTGAGAGCTTGGTCATGCGGTGGCCTCAGCCTCCTCTCTATCAATGGTCTGGAGCAAGTGAGCATGTCTCCGGAAGGTGAAGAAGAGTCCATTCCATTCTCCTCGTGAGCCGTTCCCTGACATCAAAACGGAGAAGATTAAATTAGGAAAGTGTCTCAGAATTGCCATCACAATACTGCAAACACTGGACATTCCCTGTCCTTTCATGTATCACTCAGAAGGTATGGAAGCCTAAAATGGCAGAAATTGTAGACCTGACACAAAGCCCAAGAAATTCTTTGGAAGTACTTTAGATAACTTCCAAATTTAGTAAAAGCAGCTTTGGCCAATTTGGACCTCTGCATTTCTTCTCTTTCATCAAACTAAGTAGTACCGTTAATTCTACAAGGTTCAAAGCATGTAAGATACTGAATTCAACCGGGTTTTTGTCCATGCTCTTCAAATTAACCAGTTTGGAAATGAAGAACCAGCTCATGAGAAAACTAACAATGAACAACCTTTGGAAATTCCCAGGAATTGAATCATTCCAGTGTCATCAAATGATAATGAAATTAGCTAGAATGAAAAATATGAGGGTAATGGCCTGGAGACCTATCATTCATACCTGTAGCCACTCAGATGAATCCATGCAAACTGGTAGAAAAGTTAGACCCATCAATGAATAAAGAAACCCAAGGATTCAAAGACACTCCATGTCCACTGATCCGCTGCTACCGAGTGTGAATTGTAGAGAAAGAGAAAGAGAGAGAGACTCGGGTGGATGAGGGGGTGATGGATGGGGCAGTGAATTTGAAGGAAGAAAAAGGTGGAAGTATAGCTGTGGCTGCACCCTTCAGCTACGGTCATCACTCGTCGGTGGCTAGCTTTCGTGGACCCCTACACTGTCTCTCAAATGTCTCACCACCTGGGCCCCATTCTCCACGGCCCTGATGTCAACACCGTGGACCATATGTTTGGGGTTAGGAGTGTACCAACCGTTGATTATGGTGGCTTTGTTGTTTATGTCCGGATGCTAGTGGTGTGGCTATGACACGTCAGAAATCACGGCGCTGTCGTCACTGGTAATGTCTGAGGTGACAGCAACGAGAATATTTGGGTCCACGATAAAGATCAAAGGAAAACCGAAAGAGCACTCCACTTGTGGGTCCCTCAATCCGGGCCCACTAGCCCTCCTCCTACAAGCAAAGGATCGATTCCCCTTCCACTTCTCACATCACGTGCTTCCTGCTGCAATTTACCTCCGCTGTCACCTGGACAATTAACCTCCCATGAATTTCATGGCCATCATGATCAACTTTGCCATCTAATTCGGTCCTTCCTTATACCACCCGGATTATCCCACACCCATAAATGGCAAAAAATGCGTGACAAGACCAAGCACAAATTAGGTTGCTCTTTATTACGTACCAATAGCATTGTTCAATATTTTACTTCGTTCAAATCTTACTTTAATATATTATAATAAAAAAAAACAAAATATATTATTAGAAATAAAAATATATAATATGGTATAAATAATATCATCCGTTATCAAGACTATGTAATAAAGAATACCAATAATATCGTAAATTTGAAATCTCATGATAATACTTCTTCTATGTAGAATTTTCGGCGCAGAATTCACCACCGTGAAATTCCTCTACCAACCCTTTAATTTGAACATGAATTTGGACCATGGTGGGGGATGACGCATATGGGGCCATGGGCACTGCTAGAAGATGAGAAAGGAGGGACGGGGTAGTGTGTGGAACACGAGCCGGGGAACAAGAAGCGGAGTAATGTGGGCTGTGGAGGGGTAAGGTGAATAAAGTGTGTGTTCCCACATGGCGGCCGTACGCCTGACAAGGTCCCTCTTGTAAGGAGCGTGGAGAGGAGATCTCTCTCTATTCCTTGCCACGATCATCACTTCAATCATAAGGATCTCATCTTCGTTTCCTCAGCTCCTTCTTTGTTTCCCCTTCTCCAATTATCATGGTTCATGAGTAGAGCTGATAATTGACTTCAACGTATCGAAACTCTGGCTGCAACCTTTTAAAGCTTTATGGTGTATAATTGGCAACTCATTACCGCTTCGAAGATATGTTAATTTGCACTTCTAAACTTTTTCTTCAAAGGATCACATTCTCAAATTTATTTTTGAAAATAAAAAAGGAGCTTTTATGTATTAAAGTATTAAATATTTTTTTTATGTAATTTATCTTCAGGATGATTAGGTGGTGATGGGTTGGACTTGAAAATATATGAGATGTAATTGAAGAAGAAAACGTGACAAAATTAAATTAGTTTTATTTTATTGGATTAATTATTGACTAATTACCATTTCTCTATACTATTAAGCGATTGAAATTTAAAATATTAATCCTAGCTATTATCTTTTTTACTATAATTTTTATTATTTTATCAATTAATGAAAGTGATGATTCCTATTGCACCATTTTATTTTATAATAAATGATTTGAAATATATATTATAACAAATATAAATATCTTAGAAAAAAATTAAAGAATTATTTTCAAGTTATAACTAATATTTTTTATTCAATTTTGTAAATCAATTTAATAATTTAATTTAAATTATTAAATATATTTAATAAAATAATTTTAAATTAAAAATTACTTTTTAAACCAATTTTATAACTTAATATGGATAGATGATTTAAGCATAATTTAATTTAAAATTATCTTAAATCATTAAATTTGACTAAACACTTACTACTTTAAGTGTACTATCTAAAGAAGAATATTCCACTTAAGATTTGTCATTCTTTACCTTTTAATTGAAATGATAAACACAAAAAATTTAAACTATAACTTTAGTTGAAGGAAACTTTAAAAACATATTTGATAACAATTTTAAAAAAATAGTTTTCTATAGCATTGGTAAAGGGTTTTTCTTGTCCTTGGACGATTTCAAAATTTCAAAAAAAGAAAAAAGGAAAAAATATTTTTGGGAAAAAATT